>NC_142094.1:33773030-34076060 GCF_054644295.1 Miniopterus natalensis
AATCAAGTCAGGTGATAGTGGGGATGGAAGGGAAAAAAGATACACAAGAAACAGCACAGACAACACGAGTAACTGACGCATGTCGCCGAAAGATTCTGGCGCTGAGGAAGGAAGGGGGTCACACGGAAACTCGGGCTGCCCTGGATTTGAGGCAAATGTAAAACCAGCCAAGAGTTCAGTCTCTTTTGATGTCCAACAGGGTTGCGGTTTCTCTTTTTCCTGTGAAATCCAGTTTGGCCCTAGTCCCTGGATTCCGATGTACTATGGCCATAAGGTCATGTTTATTGTCTTTTTTATTTCCAGCCACACGGTTTCTCCTGGATCCCCTCCCAGCTTTTAATCAAAGGTCTTAATGTTCCTGTAACCCAAAGGAATCTAATGCAGGTAATTAACCATCAAATAAATTTTGAACACTTTTTATTTTATGTAAGCTAAAGCTGTCTTGCTTTAGGACAAGAAGCAACAAGTATAATTGCTTTTTTCTTTTCTTTCTTCCATTTTTTGTGGGTCATACAAGACTATTTTTATTCTCTGACTTTATTACCTGTTATATTATCTGAGACAATTACTAGTTTATTGTATAATACAAATAAAATCTATTTTTGGTGATAGCAGAGTACAAAAGTGACTAGGATAAGAATTAGGTCTGTACGTGACACAGTAAAATTTAAATAGAACAAAAAAATCATCTCAAATGTAATGACTTGAGACTTTGATACAGATTTAGGAAGCAGCCCAGGACATTTTGAATTGACAAACAAACAAGTTCCTGATCCTTACTCTAATGTTATATTTCTCTTAAAGACAGTCATGTTTCTTCAAGGTGTAATTTTGTGTCTCTTAGAAAGTTTGGTCACATCTTGCCCTTTCTTTGGTATCTCTCTGTCTAAAATGGTGAAAAGAATTGAACTTTTTTTCTTAATCTCTTCAAACCTTTCTCTGTGGGATTGTTTTTCTAATCCTAAAATGGCAACTCCCTTATAAGGAGGGCTGGGCGCAACTCCCCCCTATTGTGCACATCCATAAAGACTCGCCCCCCTCTCCCCACTGTCTATTGCCAGTTCTACAAACCACCATCAGGATCCTTTGCTTTATTGCAAGGTGAGATGTGGTGTTCCCACCATGCTGGGATTTAAGATTAAAACAGGAAGAGCCTCTAAACTAGAATATGTTACCCACATCCCTGCCTTTTCTCTGGTCTCTAATACCTGATATGACACCCTTGGAACTCTCTAGGTCCTTTATGTCATTGTACACTGTTCCCTACTGAATATCAAGTGCCAAGAGCAGAAATACAACACATTAAATCTTTGGGGTTAAAACACAGTATGAAATACGAAATGAGCTGTAGACACCCTTGATCCACTGTGAGGTATGAGACACTGTCTAGGGAAGGCAAGGCAAGGTGGGGAGGGCCCTGAGGTGCTGGATGTAAGCAGGAGCCCCATGTGGGGGTGAGAAAAAAAGGAAATGAAAGAAACCAAGGTTTACCTGTGTGTGCTCTGCCTGTGTTCCACACAGCCTTTGCTCAGCCACGGGGTGACAGGAATAACTTTCTGTTGCATTTACAATATTAGATCCCAAGAATAACCTGGCTTCCTCTTTCTAATTCAGTCTAATGAAGATACACATTTAAGAAAATTATTCTTTGAAATGTGGTGCTGCCCCCTATTTTTTGAAACCAAAAGATAGATACGCTGTTTATAAAATCCTCTGAAATATCTCTCTTTCTTCATCACCTTTTTCTAAATCCCTTTACCCCCTTAACTGACTTCAAGACAATTTAAACATTAGAAGATGTGTTTGAGGCAACACACTGTGATTGTAAAATATGGATACTTTATGAAAATTAGTCTGGTTTTCCACCAAATTCATGGAGCAGAGACTCTTTGGATAAATGGATATTTTGAATTAGCTAACGGAAAAAGGTTCTGAGGTGATTTTTTTTTTTTTTTAAATCGACAACCTGCATACAGGTCTATGTGAAATGTAGAGTCAATTATCAGCAACTCTGATTTTCAACCTTTTTAATGTGGATAACATATTACCTCCACCTACCGCGTCAGACTGTCTTACTCACTTTTCAGTCGTGTTTTTAATGTGACTTCAAACCCCCTCCATTGGTTTTCTATTGACTATAATGGCACTGACTTTTTTTCAGAGGAAAATTCTTCAACTACTTTCCCAAGCACTTCAATGCATAAAGTTAGGTATTATCTGAAGTTAGACAGCTTTAATGAAATGCATTGGTTTGACTCACAAGTGATCTGTTTAAGCAGTTTATTTTTCTGGTAGAGTGTTATGCCTGGCTCATGACCCGAAAGAGACTTAAAAATTCAAATCCAAATGGCTTTGAGTCTTTGCATATTCATGTCTGTTTGTTTAAAATGCATTATTATAGTAGCAAGTAATTTGAACTGAAATAAACGTTTGGAAACTTGTAGGCATACAAACTGTGAATGAAAACACAATCTTAACATAGATTGAGCTGAGAAAAGGGAGATGATTTTAAAAGATTAAGTAATTAGAATGAGTTTGGTAAAGTCAAAAGCTTGCTCTTGACTTTACCTCTAAAAAGCACATGGTTGAGAGTTATATACATGAAAGAGTAGTTCAAGCTATCAGTAGAAAATACCACAAAGGGATGTTTCTCTTCCTTGGAATTTCTCATATAAGAAGTGAACTTAATTGGAAATAATAAAATGAAGACTAATACTAAATAAAGATAGGTTAGCGAGTCACTGGATAATTTCCCTAAGACTATTTGGCTTATAAAAGTGGTATAAAGCTAGGCTCTGCTAGCAGAGGCTTTTATTCCATTTGAAAGTAAATAAAGTATTTCCACATACTGCTGATGTAAGTATAAGTTGGTGCAAACTTTTGGGCAAATAAAAGCCTTTAAAATATGATAACTTCTTGTCTCATCAAGACTTTTAGGAACTGATCCTTAGGAAATACTCACAGATGACAAGAAATCACACAGCAAGAATCTTATTCACAATTTTTTAAATTACAAAAAAACTGGAAAAAATTCTAAATGTTCAATAATAAGACACAGACCATGGTGCATTCATCACAGGTAACTCTACACTGCCCTTTAGAATGATGATTCAGCATATTTAATTACATGGGAAGAAGTTAATTATATACTTTAGATGGAAAAAAATCATCTTATAAAGCCTATGTGCTATATGATCTCATTATATGGAAGTGAGCATATACACAAATATCTATATATATATCAATATAGCAAAAATGTTGAAAGAATGCACACCAAAATGTTTACAGCAGCCACCCATAGGGGGTAGTGTCTTGTGAGATTTTTATTTATTTTCCAGTTTTCTACAATGAATGTTAAATGCCTTTCTAATAAAGCTTCAAGTTATTTTATAAATATTAAAAAATCAGAAAAAAGCTGGAGACTTCTTGGAAGATATGTTGCAACTTACATGATTTCTCAAATAAAGTTTTTGAGAAAAACTAAACTTTATCTTTCCTTTCTCTGAAACATATAAGCACTTTTACACTTTCTGAAGGACCCCTCTGGGGAACAATTTGAAAACACTCAGCTCTCCTGGTGTGGGTTACATGATGTCCCCAAACCGTGAGACAAACTTACATTGGGCCACTCATAGCAAGTACTTCATGAACTCAGACAACTCATTTGTGCCTTTTGTAAGTGAAGGATAAAAAATAAACTATATTTCTTATATATTTCAAGATTAAGGTCTCTAAAGGTTTTATATAGAAAATAGAGTTTAAAATTACACTATGGCAAGGTTTAAGGCTTCTTATAAGAACTACATTCCCCCAATTTAGTGAATAGTAACATGTGTCAAAGAAACTGATATATGTTACTTAGGGCTTTCAAAACATGATCTAGTATTAAGTTGGTCGTTTCTCAAGGCAATCATATTTCAGTTTTAAAACTTTCACTTATTATCCAGGGCAAACTTAGCATTGTCCTCGATATCCTTTGTGGCCAGTCTGTGAAAATCATTTTACAAAAGAGGAGCAGCAACCAAATTCTGTACTCCATTAAATATTTTAACCTCAGGTCATAGTTCTGAATGTGCATCCGAGTTGAATCATAGCATCACTAATCAGGTATCCTGAAGACCCCCAGGTTTGTGTGAACTGGTGAAGTTGGGGGGAAGCTAATGATAGCTTCCTTAGAAGCAGGGAAGCAGGGTTCTTCAGGACTCAGTTACCTTGAGTGCGATGCTCTGTGTAAGGGTCCCATCATACCTAATCCTAGGAGGTGCTGCCCGAGAGTGCGGGCACTGGCTGATGGCCCCGATCCCTGCACTTAGAAGCTAGCTCGTAGCTAGGTGTGGCTTGTTTCCACTTCCTATCAGGCTCTGCCTTGGCTAAACCCTGGCCTAGAAACCCTGTGTTTTTTGTTTGTTTGTTTGTTTGTTTTTGTATCTAAGCTTAATTATTAGTTTTGGCCAAGTCCTGCCAACCAACATCCCAAAGCTTCCTTCTATTCTCCCCCATCCTCACCACCACCTTGCCTCCTGCCTCAAGTGCCCGTTAATAAGTTTGTTCGCTTTATGATGTTGAAAGTTAATGGTGTCTCCATCAGTGGAGTGACAAAAAAATTAAATCTCCTGTGTCATTGTGATGGCAGCAGCTGCAGAAATGCTATTCGGGGAAGGATGTTGAGGCTGAGGGCTTAGTGAAAACGGAGGCCACGGTCACTTAGCGGTGTGTGCAGTGGCAGGGAGAGAGCTGTGGGAGCCTACAGTGTTTCTCCTCTGTCCCATTGCAAAGGAGTTAGTCTCTGGTTCTACATCAGAATTTAATATAACTCAGAAGCAAATTTTTAATTCAATTCCACTGTAACTGCTCTCTGATTGGTTTTTGATATTCTAACAATATTCCTTCCCACTTTATTTCAAATATAACTTGACTACATTATTGATTAAATATGGGGAAATCTAACCACCTATTATAACATCGTTTGTATGGGAAAATGCATTTGAAATTTCAAGTAACTGACTTTTACAAATAAAGTGTTGGAACCTAATCCATAAACAGAGGGCTGTACCCACTCTTTTTCTAACCAGCCATAGTTCTAGGCAAATATTAACTTCTAAATTATCTTTGTGGAATGACATTGAATTAAATGGAAGTTGGATGCTCCTTGAAAATAAGGTGGCATTTCTGTAGTTCTAGGGAAATTTCTTTATTCAATTTTGTCATTCCAGTTTCAAGCAGTGTCAAATCAAATCCTGGCTTCTAAAATGTACCCGACGGTTTCCTGTGTTCCCATCCTATTTGGGAAGATCGAAGAAAAGGAAACAGACCAGCAGGTAATGTCATAGGCACAGAGAAAGAAAGGTAAGAGGTCTGAGGAGCAAGTTGTTCCGTAAACGCTAGATGTTTACTTGCTGTGGGTAAAAACCAGGCCTGGCTGGGGCCGTGACGGAGCAGGAGCGGGAAGCAGCGAGGGCGCAAGGGCACTGCAAGGGCGTCGGGGCAGGGCCAGGGGCAGGGGCAGGGCCAGGGGCAAGGGCAGGGGCAGGGGCAGGGGCAGGGCCAGGGCCAGGGGCAGGGGCAGGGCCAGGGGCAGGGGCAGGGGCAGGGGCAGGGGCAGGGCCAGGGGCAGGGGCAGGGGCAGGGGCAGGGGCAGGGCCAGGGGCAGGGGCAGGGCCAGGGGCAGGGGCAGGGCCAGGGGCAGGGGCAGGGGCAGGGGCAGGGCCAGGGGCAGGGCCAGGGGCAGGGGCAAGGGCAGGGGCAGGGGCAGGGGCAGGGCCAGGGGCAGGGGCAGGGCCAGGGGCAGGGGCAGGGGCAGGGGCAGGGCCAGGGGCAGGGGCAGGGGCAGGGGCAGGGGCAGGGCCAGGGGCAGGGGCAGGGGCAGGGCCAGGGGCAGGGGCAGGGCCAGGGGCAGGGCCAGGGGCAGGGGCAGGGGCAGGGGCAGGGCCAGGGGCAGGGGCAGGGCCAGGGCCAGGGCCAGGGCCAGGGCCAGGGGCAGGGGCAGGGCCAGGGCCAGGGCCAGGGGCAGGGGCAGGGGCAGGGGCAGAGCCAGGGGCAGGGGCAGGGGCAGGGCCAGGGGCAGGGGCAGGGGCAGGGCCAGGGGCAGGGGCAGGGCCAGGGGCAGGGCCAGGGGCAGGGCCAGGGGCAGGGGCAGGGCCAGGGGCAGGGCCAGGGCCAGGGCCAGGGGCAGGGGCAGGGGCAGGGGCAGAGCCAGGGGCAGGGCCAGGGGCAGGGGCAGGGGCAGGGGCAGGGGCAGGGCCAGGGGCAGGGCCAGGGGCAGGGGCAGGGCCAGGGGCAGGGCCAGGGGCAGGGGCAGGGGCAGGGGCAGGGCCAGGGGCAGGGGCAGGGCCAGGGCCAGGGCCAGGGCCAGGGGCAGGGGCAGGGCCAGGGCCAGGGCCAGGGGCAGGGGCAGGGGCAGGGGCAGAGCCAGGGGCAGGGGCAGGGGCAGGGCCAGGGGCAGGGGCAGGGGCAGGGCCAGGGGCAGGGGCAGGGGCAGGGGCAGGGCCAGGGCCAGGGCCAGGGCCAGGGCCAGGGCCAGGGCCAGGGGCAGGGGCAGGGGCAGGGGCAGCTTGTGTCCGCGCTGGCCCTCTTTTGTTGCTGACCTTCCCGCCTCTTCTTTCTTTTTGGTCCCTTCCCACTTCTTTCTTCCCTCGCTTCCTTCCTGATGCTTTCTGCCACCCTCTCCTTTCCCTGTCTTATTGTCGCTGTTCCTTGGTCCCTTGCTTCTCACCTATCAGTTCTGCCACGTCTTACCTTTCCTACCCCTCGCCCCAGCCCTGGCAGACCCTTCTCTGTCTTGCACTCCACCTGAAATACGTTCATTGTCCATAAACTGCTGCCTGTTGTGCATAAAAATAAGCAAAGCGGAATGTTAAAGCTTCTGATGCAATACGCCGCTGAGCAAGCTGTGTAACTGAGGACCGAAGAGATCACACAGGAAACTCTACCCGGACTCCCAGAGCTGTGCCTTTGCCAGCCCGCAATTCTCAGGATCCGAGCTGTGACCACCTTTGGCATTTATATGCCTTTCCTGCTCCTTCCCTTCATTCTCTCAAAACCCTCTGCTCTTTGCATAATTTCAAACCAGATTCACCCCCTGACTTCTCCAACATATCCTTCACCTAAGAGCCACTCTGAAGTCTAGTTTTAACCTGCGCGCTTGGTTCTTCATTCAGTGACATGCTGGGCCATACCTATCAACCTATGTCACGAAAGACCCTGGACCAAAGAACTATTTTTTTCAAGGTCAAACAGCAACCCTACAATTCACGTCAAACTAGGGGCTCTGCAATCTGTGTATAAACATTTTAATAATTTACCTGAAAGTTGTATAATGATTGCTTTTGCTAAGAAAATTTTTCAAAATCATAGTGGCCATGGTTCCTATTTCTATTACCATGATTTAGTAAGATATAATCTTAGCTATCAGAAAAGGAAAAAAATTAATGCTAAGAGCATTCTAAAAATCATGAAATTCTTGTCTCACTGAGTTTTTCAGTAATAACTTTTTTCATGTAATTTTTCGTGAAATGTCATTTGCTAAGATGGAGGAGTTGGTCAGATTTTATGTGACGTATACTGGTAGAGGTTTAATTTTCTTTTATAAGGACACAAGAGCTAAGGAAATGAGTCAAATTTTTGTAACAAGAGGTAGATGATTCATCTTTTAATAGATGATAAAAATACTATTCTTAAGGCACGTGTGTACTGTGCACTTACCAAGGCAGCTGCTACTGTAAAAATAAGAGAAGTGCACTGGTTTCCATTAGCTGACAGCGCTATCAATTTTTATTTCTTGTCTATAAGCCAAAAAAAGCAGAGACGTTCAAAAAGTGCTCCTGCTGCTGTGTTGGATGGTCTGGACACTTTACAGAGCGCCTTCGGGCAGAAAGGGTCCTGAGATATCGTCCAGGTCAAAGCTACTCAAGTGAGGCTCATAACTATCAACAACAGCATTAACTAGAGATTTGCTAAAAATTCAGGTTCTTGGGCCCATCTCAGATCAACTGAATCAGAAATGATGGAGGTGAGGTCAGGAATATGTATTTTAAGTCTCTAACTCTGAAGCCCACTAAAGTCTGAGAACTACTGTGTACTCCCTGACCTTCCTTCCTGCTTTTTTGAGACGTTTCCCATGAATTCCACATGATCTTCTGGGGTAACCAGTTTAAAGTTGTAATTCCAAATCAGACTGACTGCTTTGTTGTTCTGCAGAGATTATGGGGGTAATTTACCATCCTGCAATGTCTCTGAATGAAAATAACCTAGCACCAGTATAAGAATACCTGGTACTTATTAACAAAAGGTTTTTAAAATTTTTACTCATTTCACTTCTATTAAAAGCAACAGGAATGATTTAGTGATTGAAAAAAATAACAGTTAAAAATAACTCTTTTTGGTAAAGAGAGCTATCTGAAATTTCCCCAGGGATTCTGATTTTAAAATGTTGAAGGAAATATTTTCATACAGATATCTAAGAATCATATAAAAATTTTGACAGCTTGAATAAATAGCTAAGTATTTTGATAAGTAATATTTAAAAAACATTTACAAATTCAGTTTTATTCTTAGATTCCAAGGCCTGGGAAAATCTCTTTTTATACAACATGGCAAAAATAACAGAACAAAAATACATAAGATGGCAAACACAAGAAAAAAGTTTACAAGCTACGGAACACTGATGAACTAAAACATTGCGGATCTAGACAGAGGTTTTAATTTTGAACAGATTAAGAAAATTATCAGGAAATAACATTTTGCTAATTCCAAGTGTGTGTGTATGGGTGTGTGTGTGTATAGGGGGGTGCAATTTTTAAAAATGGATTTGAGCTGGGCAAGACTGGACGCTCAGAGACTAATTAGGGGGCTGTTACTATGGTACAGGCACAAAGTAACAAGGTACTGAGAGTAAGGTGAAAGAAAAGGAGAGACCTACTGAAGGACCAGCCAGCAGAACTGGCTCACATCTTCTGTCCATCATCTGTATCATCTCTAATACTTCTCGGTGGGAGCATGTACAGAGACATGCTTGAGGAGCATGGAAAGTACCTATACTCTGGCACTCTTCTACTTTAAAAAACCCAGAGAAAGGGGGATGGTCACTCATGCCCCAAACCGTTTTCCCTCTATACATTGTGCAGATTTGAGTCTCGGCTCTACCATGTACATGCCGGATGCCAGCAGGCTCTCAGCCTCTCTCAACCTCTGATTCTTGATCTAAAACTAGAGATGATAAAAATAAGAGTGCCCACCTCCTAGTGGTAAAGACTACTGTAAAGAGTACCAAGTTAATTAAGTGCTTGGAACAGTGCCTGGCATATAGAAAGCACTCAATCTTAGCTATTTTTCTGATCCTCACAGAAATTATGAAAACAAATACTTGGAGGTTGAGTTAGATATCCGAAGCCAGACATTGAGTAGTGACTAAGGTGGGATTTGAGTTCACATTTTCTCCAAAGCCCAGGCTATTTCTGCTTCAGCCCTGGGCCTGAAAACTGGATGGACTTATACCAGCAACTTCAAGAGGTGGCTTTCACATAGTGGTGTTAAACACAGTATCTTTAAGGGAGACCATGAGGGCGACCACCCTGTGGCTTTGGGGAAGTTATATAATCGAAGTCTGAGGCAAAGGAGATAACACATGAAAAAGCTTAGAACACTGTGCATCTAGTTAGCACTGGATAAATGTTAACTTCTGCTGAACCTCTGTTCTGTTACAGAGTGATGGGGGTGGCACGGAGACCAGCAGCAGGTGCCTGGCCACTAGGAACCTAGGTCTGTTTCCACGGAGCACCAACAGAATGATCCTTCACTTCTTCCCAGATGGTGGTTCCTCCTAAGCAGAGATGCCACTGGTTGGGGCCAGTGAGATCATGTGAATAAAGAAACTACACTGATGCAGTGGGACAAACAGCAGGCCAACAGGAGCCAGGCACCCACTCTCCCTCTTCAGGAGGTATGGAAGTCCTGGAGTTTGCCAAAGTCAACTGCATTAACTTCTTTTTTATTTATTTATTTTTTTACTAGCTAACCTAGAAGGTTTGTTTATCCTCATAGAAAGAGATTCTCCTTCTGATCAAAACTGTCCATTCAACATTTCTTAGTTTTACCTCAATTGTGGAAATATACTTATTATAGATAAACTAAATTTGACTAAAAAGTTCTAAAAAGCACACTTTTTTCACCTTCCTCAATGTGTCACACATTGTTTGATTTCTTGTTTTGGTAGGAAATCTAAATTGGCTATGATCAAGGTCCCACATCAGGTTCTACAAGGAACACCACGGCTCATTTCCCCCCTGAAATCCCGAACACTACTAGATACGCTTCCTTTCTAAGTACACTTCCTTTCATGGAATTCTGTGAATTTAGGTGACGTTTTCTGGGTTGTTTTCTTTCCCCTGAAAAACATTTTTTTCAAATGATTTCAAGATAGGTCTAGAGAAGAGAGACAAGCCATTTCAAAAACCTTCAAAAGCATATCAGAGGTATTTCCGTATTTGTTAAATCTATTTTAATGGACTTATGAATAGCCATTCTTTTTGACAAGGCTACTCTTTCCTTTTGTTAATATTTCATGTCACAAAATGCTTCCCACGGGAGTATTTATTTGAGGGCACTATGGCATTTATTAGACCACCTTGTTCAGAATAGTGCTCAGCAAATATTTGTTGGTGATTATAATTACAATTCATGACAATCCAGGCCTTTCTGTAGTTCCTCTGTAGGATTCTATTTCAAAAGCACCTAGTGAGCCGCACTGACAACCTAAAGGAATATTGAAAGCAGCCAGTTCAAGAAACAGTTCTTAATAACTTACTTCAAGAAAATACCTTTTTGGCCACCTCGTTTTACTTTTCTATAACCTATCAACTAACCATTGATTTCCTTTTCTGGAGCTAGGTTATGTTTCTCAATTAGGTAGGACATATTCCACGAGATTCATATGCAGTGTTCATTCTTACATTGTTAATTTTCTTGTGATGTTTTAGGGGAGAGAATACTATTTTCATGAGCAACACAATAAATAAGATGTGAACACATTTGTTTGCAAGGAAACAAGAAATCTTGCCATTATGGGTACAAATTATTTTTTTACCATTTCTAAAAGTTAATTATAACTTTTTTTAAGAAGGTAAGTTTTTAATTTATAGAGGAAACTGCAGATATTTAAGTTACTGTATTCATAACTTAAATAATTTATGCCCAAATGAGAAAGCACTGAAAAAGCAATTCTTTTCACTCACATGAAAGTCAGTGAGTAGAGGCTTATGTTTATGATAAAGAAAGCTTTATGCTGAAAGTAATTTTTGTTTTTACTTTAGCTAATCTTTTCTTGCCCATATATCAAGAAAGAAAATTACCTATATAGTTTTTTTAAAGACAAAGCTAGCATACTTAAAATGTGTCTTACAGCTCTCTGGAGTAATTAATTGGATATTTCATTCCCATTAATGTAACAATTTGCAAGATATTAATAAAAAATTACTTCAGAACTTACATAGTCTTGTCCCAGAAACCTATTTACTCCCATATTTCATAATCTTCAACAATGTATGTCTGGAAAAATTTAAGGAGTCAGAAGAGTGCCAGCCTGCGCATATCTAGACCTGTGCCGATAAACCAATAACTCTCTTATCTAAATAAGTGCTGTCACTTGAAAAATATGCGAGTTGACTTGAAAACTGGAATGAGGTCAGCAGCTGCAGCTCAACTTTTTACCAGTCTCCTCAAGTAATTTAAAGTATGAATAGTAAAGTAAATTGAGAATTTACAGACTATTACATTTCTGATAAGAATCTGAGTCCTTTAATAGAAGACACACAGCATCATATGTCTATTCAACTGTCTCAGGTCACGTGGCCTTAGGCAATCCCAGAAACTTAGGCGCAGGCTGCAAATATCTAGTGCAAGGGGCAACTCCTGATATGTCACACGAGAAGACACAGATGAGCAGTTTTCACAGGTTGCAGGGTACTCATCAAGACCAGTGCTCAGCAAACTGTATCACCTCACTTTCTTCTCTAACACCCAAAGGAAAAAGAACACTCTTTTCCAAGGGTTGTTGAACACTTGTTGAATGCAAAAATATATGCCACTTCAACTATCATTATTATTATTGTGACCAAAAAGCCTAATATTCCTGGACCTCCTGCAATATGCCTAGCACTGTGCTAAGTGTTTTATATGCAGTGACCCATTTAATCCTCACTGTAACTATTGCCGTAATTATTCCCATTTTACAGATGAGAAAACAAAAGTTTAGGGAAGTTAAATCACTTGCTCTAGATTACTCACCAAGCTGGCAGTTATTAGAGCTTGAATTTGAACTTGGGTCATCTAATGCTAAGCCTGCACTTTTACCTGATGCTTAACTAAGTTTAGTGCAGACTGTTGTAAAGCAAAACCAGCTTCTGGCCTCAATTTTAATAATTTTGACAGTTTCCAAAATAGAGAGATAAAAAGGTAATTATAACTGTGTTATACATAAAGATATCAAATCATAATATTTTATTTGGTAATAGAATGCTCACAAGAAAAACTTTCTAGGCCAGCACACTCAGGAAAGTGTAATGTGCTTGTGCTTTCTTATATAAAAATGCAGCAGTCACGAGGCGTCGTTGCTGAAGTAACCCTGTGCAATATGGTTTCATGTTTAAAAGCCAAGGATCTGTGCTGGGCAGACCTGAATTGAGTCCCACCTCTGTCAAATAGTAGCTGCATGATAATCAGAGAGGGTTTTTTTGTTTCTTTCTGTGTTTTGTTGTTAACTCCACTAAGCATCCATTTTTCCATATGTAAATAATATTAAAAATAGTGCCCACTACCTAGAGGTTTGGTGGGAATTAAATGAGACCACGTATATAAAATGCATATGTCAGTACATAACTCGTAGTAACTGCTCAATAAATATTTGTAAATAATTATTTTAAAGAACAATATACTATCTAGCTGTCAGGAACAGCATAAGGAAAATGCAAGTTTAGTGTACATGAGCTTTCGGAAGTAAGAAAGATGTCCCTTCAGAAAATTCTATCTGAGGTGGTCCAAGATTCAAACTAACACCACTGCATCTAATGTGCTTTTGAGAAATAAAATAAGACTTAACCTCAGCTTTTAAAGAGCTCATCTAAGTAAGTGTGTGTTTTTCTGTAAACCCTTAGAATATACAGTTTTTTAAATGTTATATTCCATTTATTCCGATAATGTATATGTAAGACTAAGCATACTTCCAGGCACACAATGAGCCCTCAGAAATGTGAGATGGTGTTACTAACAGCAGCAGTTGTTGATTCCTTTGCTCGTGCTATCCCTTTCTGTCTTTTCTTTGCTGTCTTCAGGCATTAAAATGAGAACCACACAATTACCTAGGGAAGTAAGTCCTTGGACTGGCAAGACTGTAGTATCGATCTCAGGGACAGACCAGGCTCCTATTCAACTGCAGAAAGGAGCTCTTTTCAGATTTACACAAGGGTGAGAAAAAAGGGTGACTGATCGCACTTACTCCAGTCGACTTTCTCAGGGTGAGAGCTGTTTCTTTTAACACTGACTACAAATCTCTTTCAGGAATGTGGAAAAGCAGAGTCGTCCCTGGCCTCATGTCTGGCAAGCAAAGCCGAGATTCCTTTTTCCCACCTAGGTTCATCCCCAGATGAAGTAAGTTCATCTCCGCCGGGGGTGGGAAGGTGCTGACTGTGTGGTCCTGCACTTTCATATGGCAGCCGCCCGGAGCTGCTGAGCTCTTGACATGAGGCTGGTGCAATTGAGATGTGCGGTAAATACAAAACGTACACTAAATTGCAAAGACTTGTTAGGAAACACAGAATTTAATGTGGTGGGAAGCTTCCTAAGACTCTCTATACTGTGGTTTACTAGCATTTATAATTCATCTTTTTAATCAAGATATGATTAGGCCCAGCCGGGCATGGCTCAGCGGTTGAGCGTCGGCCTAGGATCCAGGCGATAGGGGTTCGATTCCCAGTCAGGGCACGTGCCCGGGTGGCGGGCTCAATCCCAGAGGGCATGCAGGAGGCAGCCGATCAATGACTCTTTCATCATTGATGTTTCTATCTCTCTCTCCCTCTCCTTTCCTCTCTGAAATCAATAAAGATATATTTTAAAAAAAGATATGATTAGGTTACCCTAGCCCAAAGACAGAAGTCATTGCATCAACTCTCTAGGTAATAAGAGTGGTTAATAGCTAATGTATGCTTCCCGTGTGCCAGGCACTGTGCAAAGCATGCTTCATTCATTCTTTCATTTAATGTTGCTCTATAAAAACTTTTACTATAACTCCGTTTTACAGATGAGTGAACTGAGCCTTAAGGATTTAAGTAACTTCCTTAAGATTATACAGCTGAAGCCTGGTTATGTCAAAATCAGTTTGACTTCAAAGACCATACTACTACTGACTTATTTCCACAGCCTCTCAATGAATCATTTATTAACAAGCACTGAATTCTACCATATGTACAAAAAGTTAAACAGAATGGTTTTTCAAATCCTTCTAAATCTCTGTGGGGTAAAAGGCCATCTTCTTCCAGAAAAAAAAGTTCTTCTGAAGCATTTGACCTTACCTACTTCCCAGAAGATGCAGTCAAGTTGCAGACAAGGTGAAATGCTTTTTCTGTTAAACAACGTGGGTCAAGTTGTACCTGCAGGTACTTAGAATCCAATTATACTTGATGTATTGTTAAATCACTTATGCCAGTAACTGTACCTATTAGTATTGAAGTGAGTTATAAAATACATTTTGCCTTTTATTTTTTTCAGAAACTATTTAGGTTTGTATGCAAGAAGAGCAGCTTTCTTTTTCAGCTTGGCAAAATATTCAAGGCCATAGTTATCTGAATACTTATTTCATTTTATGAGAGGTACTGCACATTTTAGTAGGCAGATAAATCCCAGAGTTATATTTGAACTCGATCCTCAGTTCAAAACTACTAAAAAATGGATATCGTCTGATAACTAAGAGTAACCAGCAGCTCTATGGGCCTGAAACAGTGGCATTAAATTGACGGTAGTCCACAGAGCACGAAGGAAGGAAAAACAATGGCACTGCTAATCCAACACTATCACAGAACAGGCCAAAAATTGTTAACTAGGTCAAAGAATTATGTTCTCAGCTCCTTTCTTCTGGGGATATAGGAAATAGTTCAAATATGTCATTTCATTTATCTGTGCACGCTTTCCCTGGAGGGATGAAGCTCAGCAGTGATTCCCATTCAGCTGGAGATGAAATGGAAGCAGAAATGAGTGCACTGACCGGGCCCAAGTCCTGTGGTTTGCGACAGCTGTTGAGCACTTGGAACCTCCTTCAAGGGAACAAGTGGAAACCAAGTGGATATGGAGCTATCTAGAAAGTTTTCCATGAAGAGAATTCAGAATTCACAGGACTTTGGTAGAAACTAGTTTTGAGACTGTGTATTTTAACCAAGTTTTCACAAGTTTCCATGGTGCTTATAAAGTGAAAAGCCAAGGATCATACTTTAGTTAACCAGCAGTTCTGCGTGAAGTGTTATCACAGAGATTATTTGAGTGCCATGGAAAATGTCCTGACTGAGAGACACAATGAAAGCAAATCAACAGTGCAGGGCTTCTGTCAATTAAGTGAATAGAAGAAACTGAAGCTCAGATTCTAAGCGATTTGTCAAGATGACTTCTCATTGAAAATATGTCGACCCAAGCAAAGAGGAACTTGCACAGAATATTTAAGAATTTTAGCTTACTTAAACATAATATACGTGGACTTTCCTGTCATCCCAAATTTTTTACAAAAGAAAACCTTTAATGAAAGTAATCTCCATATCCTTTCATCTGGTGCCAGTTATTGTCTTTCACTGGAATTTTCCTCTGGTTTCCCTACTCTGCATTCACGTACTCAACTCTGTAACTCCTCATAGGACTCCAGCCAGCCTCTATCTGATTTTCTTTGGTACTTCTACAGCATTGAAGCTCTTTACCATATACTGATTTTAATTCTTAGTTATTCATATGTAACTTTAAAAACTCATCTATGTTGATATCACGATGCTAGCCAATATCAACTGGGTCCTCGCCAATAGCTTGACACTATGCTAAATGTTTTATAGGTACCGTCTCACTTAATCCTTACAATAACCTACTGAAATAGGTACACTTACTGTCTCTGTCTTACATACCTAGAAAAATAAGACACTTGCCCAAATTCTTACGGCATCCTATCTTTAGACAGTTAGACTGAAAACGGGCTACTCCCAGACAAAGGAACAGATTTCTGTATTTTTACTCATGCAACAGATATTTGCTGAATGCCTACCAAAGCCAGTCTCTGAGAGGCGAAGGACACATAAGTAAGTATATTGCAATCCCTGCCTCCAGAGTGTTCCCAGTCTCACGGCAGATATGACCAGGCAAGCGAGCAATTGCAAACACTCTATGAAATAAACCGCAATATAAAGCGTGCACCGAGTAGGACAGCGCAGAGGAGGAAGGCCCCTGCTCCAAAGAGCGTCAGCAGAGACCAGCCCCCTGGCTGGCGGGGGCTTAGGCAGGAAGAGCGGGCGGGACAAAGGCCGGCGAGAGCAGGACTGTGTTCCCTGGGGAGGCTGGATGGAGTGTGCTTGCCATGGCCAAGCTAAAAAATAAGGAGACATTGATGGACGGTTAAGCAAGAGGGAACTACTAATGAGAAGCATGGTGACAAGAGTGGCAACGTTCAGAATGAAAGCCAAGTTATTCTCTCTCTCTCCTCCCTCTGTCTCTCTCTGTCTCTCTGTCTCTGTCTCTCTCTCCCCCTCTGTCTCTCTCTGTCTCTCTGTCTCTGTCTCTCTCTCTCTCCCCCTCTGTCTCTCTCTGTCTCTCTGTCTCTCTCTCTGAGCTTCTTATCATGATCATTGACCCACTTTTTCCTTGAAGTCCGGCCTGGCCTGCCTTCCTTGCTCCCCTGACTCTTTACTCCCTTACTTCACATGTTAGTTGCTGTTTTGTCTTTCAGCTACTTCGACATGTCACGAGTTTATTCTGTTTAGTATTTGTTATTCTTATTTCACGTCGTTCACACACACTGAGGGCCAGGGTTGTCTGTGTGGGGTGGAGATCAAAATGAACATAAATAAGTAAGAAGCAGTCCCTGCCTTTTCCAGAAACATTTGGAAATCACTCATTTTTTTCATTTTAAAAGCAGGTATTGATGACTCATTTACATTTTCTTTTTCTTTCTTTTTTTTAATCTTTATTGTTGAAAGTATTACAGATGTCCCCTTCACATTTTCTCTCTTAAACACCAAATTATTTTTAAGCACATGTGACTCTCAATTTTTAAAACATTTGTAGAGTGTGGGTCATAACAGGAAAAAGAGTTCTTATAAAAATTAAACACACACACATATCATATACATAAAAATTCCATTAATACTTGGGTGTATAGTTGGTGCTCGGGAAAAAATGTAGGTTGAATCTGAATCTAAAGTCTAGTTTGGCTAGAAAATTTTCAGTCCCATTGATTCCTACAGAGCAGGACAGAGGGAAGAGAAATTATCCTCTTGGAGGCAAAGAGGCCTTTCCACGCCTTGAAAATTACATCCCACAAGCAGACACCTACCAACTGACCCTGACCATGCAGATCACCAGCTCCTTCCACCTGGGGCTACAGATTGTGTGTGGGAAGATTTCTCGGCTGTCAGATAAAGCAGGAGTACATTTTATGTACCCAGCGCAAAAGATGTTTGACTACCCACTCATTTTTGTACAATTTCCCAAGCCTCGTACAGAATATTTTTTAAAAGCCATGTCATGTGTCAATGATTGCTGCTCAAAGTTTTGTGTAAAAGGCCTTACACTTTTTTGAAATGTATTAATATTTAAAATTAGAGTGTCTGAAATTCTAAGGCATCAGTAATAATATCAGCATCACAACTCATTTCTGTCCAACGCTGTCTTTAGAGAGAACAAAATAGCCCACACATGATCTAAGAACTCTTTATTCATTAAGGTAATAAAACCACATATTTGTCAATGTTAAGAAAGACTATAGACAGTTTTCATTTGATTCATAATTATTTCTCTAACTTTTGCTCATCCATCAAAGTACCATTCTCATACATTAGCTCTGAGACTCTACACATACTTTACCCCAAAACATATTTGAATAAAGTTCCTGATGATAATCTGTTTTAGATTTTCTTGTGTGGGTTTAAAAGGAGGCCAATTTCAAAGTTCATCAAAAACAAAGACAAGCTATTACTATTCCATCCCTCTGTTAGACAGATAGCAAGTGTTTTGCGAATGCTACTGGTTACTATTTTCATTGATTCTCTTGTGATTGACACCATCTACTCCTGATGTAAGGGAAAACACGATTATAACAGAATTGAAGGAAAATAAAATTAAGTATGATCTGAACAAGCTACAAAACCCTGAAGATACAAATCAGATGAAGAGAAGTGAGTTTTCTCATCTATACACATAATTTTATCCCTGCTCCCTCTTGACTGAAATTTTCATCTTCATCTAATTGTATAACTATTTATAAAATATCTGTGCTTAATAGTGTGATATTTAATTTCTTCTAACATCACATATTCATGCAAAACTTTTAGGCAGTGGAAATAGAATTGAAATTGACCCACAACTGAATATTATCTCTGCCATTTACTTGGTGTGTGTTATCAGATAGTTACTTATATAATCCAAGTTACTCAGATAATCCAAGCTGTATTTTCTACAGGGTTCTCTAAGGACTGAATGAGATGAACAGTGCCTTGCTCAAATTCAAAATACTATAGAAAGAACTCAATACTGGCATATCTCAGAGATATTATGGGTTTGGATCCAGGGTTCCAGACCACATAATAAAGTGAGTATTGTGGTAAAGCGATTCGAATCTTCATGCTGGTGGAAGGTCATGCCTTCAATTTTTTTAAAAAGGAACAGCTTGAAGTGCAATAAAGTGGAGTGTGATAAAGTGAGATATGCCTGTAAATGGGGTCTCCAACCAATGAAGTTTCAATTACTGATCGAGATGCCCCACCATCCCATCAAAACAATCACATGTTCCCGTTTTTAAAGAAATTTTATCATTTATATCCTTTGAAATGAACTTGTTTAGAGCATAGTGTGTGTTAGAACAAATGAAAACTTTTATACATTCTTCTCTTTAAAAAAAAATTTAGAAAAAGAGAAAGGGAGAGGGGATGAGAGAGAGAGAGAGAGAGAAACATCAATGTGAGAGCAAGACACTGATCAGCGGCTGCCTGCATGCCCCCTATCAGGGATTGAGTCTGAAACCCAGGCATGTGCCCTGACTGGGAGTAGAACCAGTGACCTCTGGGTGCATGGGATGATATCCAACCAATTGAGCCATACTGGCCGGGGTCCTTTTATACTTTTTTATTTGTCCAATGTATACCCATCATAATCAATCACCCCTCACATGAGCAATTATAAAACTCATGCATTTACAGTTCCAAAGTCAAGTCCACTAAATTTTACAGTATACTATAATTGTGCACCCACAGATGGCCAATGACCATTTCTTCTTTTGTCTCTCATTAAGAACTCTAGAGAAATAAATCACTCATTTTCTTCCATTTAAAAAAGTTCTCGTATTTGCACAGTATTTTGAAAAAATATGTCAGAGTGTTAAGGGATGATTACTCATTTCTCCTAATTAATTTGAAAATAGCTCACAGAGTTTCATTACAAACTATTCTATACTGTAATGTCATTTGAAAACCATATCCCATGCAAGTTAATATTTGCTTGTTCAATTTTTCTAGTAATTACAGTTATTTTAGACAATGTTTTGAGTAGAAACAAACTCAAGCTCACCAATGTGAGACCAACGGGGAATTACAGAGCTTGATGATGGCCCACCAGCTGCTCTCACAATGAGAACTTAAATGGCCATGACTCAGACAATGTAAAGTTTATAAAAATGCTGCAAAGTCTACAAATTCATTCCTCAAAAGAAAAGCTGATGGGCAGCTCAGAAAACCTAACTTTTACATCAGTGACTTCTTTTATTTGGGGGAATGCTTACTCTTTTTATGATAAATGTTCACAGCTTTTTGTCAGTTGTCAGTCGATGACTAGGCTCCCCATGCAATATGCTACCAAGATGCAAAGCAATGGAGGAGTTTAGTATTATAACTCAAACAGCTGGCAAAAGAGTTGATCTAATGTGTATTTAATCATCCACATAATTGTTACTGTACCGCTTGGTAATTAGGTGTGAATGATAAGTGGTTCATGTAAATGAGCACATTGCAACTATTACCAATATAAAAAATATTTGTAAGACCTTACAATTTACAAACTGTGTTCACATGTATTATCTCACTTAATTAATTTCACCTTTCTTTTTTTTCTTGACAAGTTCAACATTTCAAGGGTCAACTGGAGAGGTAAGTTGAGAGAATGTGGTGAGAGAAAAGAGGAACTCAGGATGCCTGAGGGAAGTGGCATTGAGAGAGGTTTGAGAGCTACACTGACCTGGGTTAAAGCCCAGGGTCTACCATGGCTTTGCTATGGGACCTTATTACACAACATTCTGAAATTTTTTGAATCCAAGTTTTCTCATCTGTCGAAGGAGGGAGAGGGATGATAGCCTGCCATAGGTCAAGAAAGACTAGGCCTCATTCTATTACTTGCTGTGTCCCTCACCAGTTGCTACAATGATTGAATACAAGCAATAGGCCTAAACAGTACCTAGGCTGGGATCAAAGAAGCATGTGTTTGCTTTCCTTTTTGTCTCAATCTTCAACATAGATGAAAAACAAACAAAACATCCCTTCGGAGGTTGTTCTGATTGTTGGGGGCTCATGTCCCTGAGAAATGACACAAATGAGGACTATAACAAGGTCTAGTCTTTCTTGTCCTAGGGCAAGCTGGTCCTTACCCTCCGTAGTGAGATTCATACATCAAAATGAAAGTGAAAAATGAGATGGAATAGACTCTGGACAGGAAAGAAAAGACAGAAAGACAGAGATGGAGCTGTGTCAGAATCTTGACTCATCTAGGAAGTAGACCAGATGTACTGAAGCTGGAATCCAGGAAGCTCTCTCGTAAGGCCAATGTGACACTGTAGATTTGAGGTCAAGGCCCCTTCTCCCAGCCATTACTTAAGTTTAGATTTTGCCCAAGATGCCACAAATTAGCATTTAATCTAGAGCATCAGTTATATGGAAGAATGTTGGATATGACTCCAAAACAATCTGCACATCATACCTCACACAATCACTCAACACATAACATACCACAACTTATTGGGACTATGCTTGCCTCTAAATGGTTTTTCCACGTCAATGTGGAGTAATGATACCAGCCCATGTCTCACAAGATTATGACAAAACTAAACTGAAATAATAAAGCATTGTGCAATTACCAACTGTTAAAAGGAATGCTGCTAGATAACATCACCTATAAATTAAACTTCACCATATGGCCTTCAGATTAGTCGCATACTGCAAAACGTGGCATGTTCCATCAAAGAATATGTTTTTAGAGTAGGAACAAAATTGTGTGTCTCATTATTTGGGGGCTGGTAGTGGTCTACTGGTGAAAGTTAATTCATCAGATGTGAGTCTGAAAATAAAGGTATAGCCGGGCCGGGCGTGGCTCAGGGGTTGAGCGTTGACCTATGATCCAGGTGATCGGGGTTCGATTCCCGGTCAGGACACATGTCCAGGTTGCGGGCTCGATCCCCAGTCGGGGGCGTGCAGGAGGCAGCCAATCAATGACTCTCTCATCATTGCTGTCTCTCTCTCTCTCTCTCCCACTCCTTTCCTCTCTCTGAAATCAATAAAGATATAAAATAAGATAAAATAAAATGAAATAAAATAAAGGTATATATTTATACACAGTCATGCACATAGATCCATTCCCAGCTTCGCCTATTGATCTTTACATACCTCTCTACATCATTACAGTTCCAATACAATCCTTCAGACAAGTGCCGAACCAGCTATTTCTATTATTCTTTTTAACCCCATCCCTTGCCTCATTTGGCATGAAATGTTATACCTCATCTTAAGAGTGAACATTAATCAGATTGACAGTCTCCATAAAATGATTGTTTTTACATCCTAGGACTTCTGGGTCATCCTGGCAGTGAGCTGGCTGCCACCCAATTCTGGAGTGACCAGTCATAGCTCAGACTTCCTGGCTGGACATGGTCCTGCTGTAGCCGTTTACTGTAAGAGTTCTGTAAAATAATGTTTAGTGAGAGCTTTGTAGTTTTCATTTCACAACAGTTTCTCCACTCCTCCATCACAGATGCTGATAAATGACCGTATTCCAAAGAGAAGGAAATATTTACAGCTCGGCTCTCAATGCTGAAAGGTGGGCTCGCTCATGTCGTTATGAGACCTGGAGGATGTCAGGAAGAAGGCCAATAGGCACATTGCTCCAGCCACACCCTCTCCTCTAGAGTATGTTTAATTTTTAAGGGAACCTCTGCTTCTGGTGGGATCCAAGTATTTGTGCAAGATGTTCATCATCTTCTTGTCTAATGATATAAGAACAACAGCAACACAGCACAGGTGGCCAAATAAACAGATAAAGCAAATTCGCTTGGTTGAACATACATTTTGCAATGCTAATGATTTCTGAAAACTTGCAATGAAGCAGCCGTTCACTGTGATTTATGGAGATCTGAAGTACAGGCCCTTTAGTGCCAAACCCTGCGCCTTTCCCAGAGCTCTCCAAGCGTCAGAGTTCTAAACAGCCACCTTTTACTTTCAGTTACTCATCCTGAAATGGGTAACTTGCTTCTTGCAGTTACTAGCTCTGTGCTAATCCACTGCTGCCTTTCCAGCCCCCCCTCAACCTGTCTGAACAATTCCCATGCTAAATCTCCTCTGTTAAAACAACTCATATGGTCTGGCTCTCTGACCAGGCGCTGAGACGGTACTAATGGTTAAGGCATAGTCAGAAGGCGAATGTGATAGTTCGGGAACGAGGCAGTAAGCCCCTGAACTCAGCGGCTGAGAGTAAGAAAGAAAATCCATTAACAATAGCCGCTAATGCTTATTGAGCGCTACGTCCACGTGATTCACGTGAAATGTGAAATTTAATCACTAGAGCATTCCCATGAGGGAGGTAGCGACAACAGGCTCGTTTATATATAAGGATACTGAGACAGAGAAGGAGCTTGCACAGGTCACAGAGGGCAAATGGTGAAATAGAGAAGGAGACCTGCCTCTCTCCAAGCACGAAGTCAGGGCTTTAAACACTTGGTACATATTCTTTCCCAGTCTTCCTGCCATCACGACGATTCACCAAAGCAACAGGCAGTCTATAAAAAGTAGTGACTATGCTAAAAAGTGGCACAAGGGAAAGAAATTCATTTTGATGAGGGGGATGTAGAAAGGCTCCATGGGTACGTTAGCACATAAATATTTAACATGCCCTAGGAACTTGAATTCCCAATTAATTGTTTTCATTTGCTTATTTGTATTTTGAATTATTTTCCTTTGACTTAAAAGGGAAATAAATGAAAAGGTGTAAACAACAGATACAATCTACATTCATATTTGCCGAATGCCTGATTTTTGACAACTAAAAACCTAGTGGAACAAAATAAGACAAAAGAGAGTTTCTCACTGAACCTCTTCTTTCCTTGTGGGGATCTATTAATATGTTGACAATAAAAAGGAAATTAAAGTTCTTAAAAATCGTGTGGAGTACCTCGAAGTATATCACAACTTTATGAAAGACAGACAAACATAAATAATATTTCCGTCTCTGGTGGTTTATGTTCACAGGTCGCTACATATTTAAGTGAAACTTAAGTAAACCTAGAGACCGGAAGCTCAAAATGAAACACGAACCTGAGGAAAATGTCAGATGCGTATATTTAAGCACCGATCTTCCAAAAAAGAGCGTCACCGGATGCTCAGCGCTGCCCCAGCCTTTGGCCGGCGTCACCAGCAACGCGGGAAGGAGCCGGGAGCCCAGGGGCTGTAGCAGTGCTCCGGGGACATCACCAAGGGGCCAAACCCCAGTGTCACCACTTGGGCATTACCTCGGGCAAGTTACGCAACCGCCACAGGCTCAGCTGCTTCTACGAAATAAAAATAACACATCCCCATGTAACACTGAGAAGCTGAGCGCAGCATCCGAACACGGGAAGGACTGAGGAAACGTCAACCTGCATCTTACATGAAAAACGTGGTATAAAGGGGTTCTGTGTGTGCACGTGTGTACACACACACATATGCATACTGGTTACGCATGATATTGATAAGATACGCCGCTCATTCCCAGGGTCCAGGAGAAACTGCTTCCCGCCTGCACGTGTCGGAACCTGAGAGGCAGCCGAGGGGAGAGGGGCAGGGGAGCGCTGCTCTGGGAGCCCGGTGACTCCACGACCCCAACAAGTCCCTCTGACCTTTCGAAATGGGAGTTTCTTCATCCGGAAAATGAAGATACTATCAGCTGCCTTAGAGGCTTCGCAAGGATTCCCATACAATAACATCACATTTAGCAGGGTTTATGAATGAACTTTGTCTGCAAAGTACCCCGCCAGCTCCTTGCATAGTTTCTGCTGATATTGTCTTCACTCCCACTGGCTGGTCACAAATCCTGCCTGGCCAGAGGAGAGAGACGAGGCTGATCCTTCTCTATTAGACGTCAGATGTGGAGAGAAAAGCATGAACTGCTTTATTGCACTGTTGAGCTCACAAATTGGAAATGTACTTCCAAGTGAGGAAAGCCTATTAGCAACTCTCAGAAAGAAAAAAAAGACTTTCAGAACAGACATGTCAATTTACTCTGCCTCAGCTCCAGCATTCGCATCACACTGATGAGAACCCTGGACTGTACAGGGGAGCACCCAAGACCATCTTGGGTACACGTCTGGCTTTACCCAAGTGGGGGAGGGGAACATGCATCGCAATTTCAGATAGGTAGTCTGCTAGCCCAAATCTTGGTCTTGGATTCTGAGAATATGCAACTTGCCATTATCTCCTGATTGAAGTTTTTAGTTGTTTTGTTTTTAAATGCCCAAAATATCAGTGAACTATAAAAATTGGATACAAATGGCATATTCTCTCTGCAATGCACCCTTTGGGCCTATCCAGTGTAGCAGAATGGAACAACTTAGCTTCAACACAGCCAGAACTTGGTTTCACCTAGGTTCTTTCACAGTGGCCTTATAAGTCATTGAACTATCATCAGCAAAATAAGGATCAGGATGTCTACTTTCCAGAGCTGTTGAGAGAATTAATTGCCATAAGATACACAGAACATTCAGCACGCACTGCCTCCACTCAGGATGGCCTCTGAGAACTGATGACCTGCGTAGCATCCATATTTGCAAAGAGGCTTCAAATAGCCCTGCAGAAACTATGTAGATTCAACCTGTGTTCTTCTGAGGTGTCTGAAAAGTTATTCTGATTACTAAAGCCTTCTATAAAGGAACAAGATATTAATTCCTAATATTCCGGTTTAGCAAGTCAAATTCTCTAAGAAGAAAGTAAGTTTTTTGTCCAGAAAAACAGGAAATACTATAATACATTATACTTTGCAGAGTCAAAATAGTTACCATCAGCTTCCCCAAAAGCTGGGGCAGAGAACAGCCACATTTTGGTGTTTGTGGCACACTCAGTGTGCAGAGCGTTCTGCCTGCACTGTCCTCAAGGCCAATGGAAAGTCTTGCACAAGGCAAAAATGTCTAGAAAGTTTTATTTTAAAAGGTTTAGCTTTACCACAGGGATATAATGTACAGCACAGGGAATACAGTCAATAATATTATACAACTTTATACAATGACAGAAGATTACTAGAATTTTTGTGGTGATCATTTTGTAAGGTGTGGAGATGTCAAATCACTCTGCTATACACCTGAAACTAGTATAATATTGTATGTCAACACTAATTTAATACAAAAATAAATAAACTGAATGATAATGGGAAAAAAGAAAAAAGTTCAGCTTTATTTTTGGTAAAAATAATTTTTTTTAACCCACCCACTCTTAAAGGGATGTCCTCAAAATTAGCCCTGGAACTAACTTATCCACTAACCACCCCCAACAGCTCTTCAGTGCAGGAAGCCAACATTAAGAAAAGGTAACAAG
Source organism: Miniopterus natalensis (assembly GCF_054644295.1). Classification (NCBI taxonomy): domain Eukaryota; kingdom Metazoa; phylum Chordata; class Mammalia; order Chiroptera; family Miniopteridae; genus Miniopterus; species Miniopterus natalensis. The sequence goes on from NC_142094.1 coordinate 33,799,070, forward strand.
CAAAAGTGTAAATTTATAGTTTGAGAGCGTTTCTAAAAATGAAAAAGCAGTATAGGAGGTTTATCCCATAAAATTACTATTTTATTTCTAAAATGAAATGCTTGGGCAATGAAAGAAAGTCTTTAGCACTTTGAAAAACTACTCTTGGCAGAGCTAGGGTAGTAATCGCTAGCTCTGGCCCTCACAGAAGGGATGCCTCTCCAGACACGAGTGCCCCAGAGAAGGCAGGGTCTGCCCCATGTCTCCCTGTGTTCAGGCCTCAGTTAGATAAGCCTCCAGCAAATGGGAGATGCCCAACTGCCAACTGACAAGCTGATCAAAACTGCTGAAGGCACAAATGACTAAGTCTTTTCAGGATCTACTAGCACACAAAGAACTGCCCTTGCTTCCCTGGATCCCTGGGCTGAAGCACTGGCTCCAGCCCCTCTGTCACTTATAAGCAATGTGACTTAGGAAATGACTTAAACTTTCTGGTCCTCCAGTTCTTCATCTGTAAGATGATTCAAGTGTCTCTGCATCTTATCATAAAATCCAATCCCTGATATATGAATGAAAGAGATTTTACATCATTCTTTGTTATTCAACTTAATTATGTCATCAGTTATTAACATGTACAAGGGTGGGCAAAAGTAGGTTTACAGTTGTAGGTATGTGAAACAGAGTTCATTCTTGTACTATTATTTGTTAATTATGGTTTTCCACAGGAACAACTATAAACCTACTTTTGCCCCACCCTGTATTTTTTTCCATTCCATGTAAATATTTACATTCCATGTCATGTTTTCAACAATTTGTTGAATATTATGCCACTTTATGATATTTATTATGTAAAGATTTCTCACTGCTTTGTATTCATATTTTCTAACTTATATTTTACATACTTGCATTGATTTATTAGTAGTAGTATATTTTTTAATATTTTTCTTCAAAAGAAAATTCTGATTTAGACCACTAAAACCCAATCACCATTTAGGATGTTTTAATATCTTTTTGGATCTTGTTTTTATTTTAAAACTGACCAATAGTTTGTGATTTGTTGAAGAAAAATTAAATTACTAATAATAAGTTTTATCTGGTGTTGCCATTAGAAAAATGCCATACAATGAAAATGCAATTTTAAGTTTAAAATGACAGTCTTATCCAGAAAGTAAAAATGTATTTATACATTCAATATTTCTATTAACGAGCAAATGAGATCTGTCATGCCCAGCAAGCTGAGAATTAAAAAATCAATTTTCAGCAAAGTCTTCTGGGCTAGCTGTGATCTCTAATCACTAAGTTGAAGAAGTGAAAGAGGCTGGTCATTTTTCCAACAGAGATACTTGGGCATTTCTCACCAATAGACCGTGTTTTTTGGCAGCTGTCACTGACAGCCTACACAGGAGGGCCACCTTTCAGCGAAAAGGCCTGGTCCTACATGGTAACTCATCCTTAGGCCATTGATGGCTGTGGAGATTGTGGTGAACATTTAACTCTCACAAAATCTTACAACTGAAATAAAATGCTAGTTCCATGTAGAATCTGTTATGTTATCCATATCTGAAGTGATTTAAAGAGAATATCGCAGGGAAGACCTAAAATTTAGGAAGTGCTTGTGATAGGATGGTGCAGAAAATATTTCAGAAATTCTAGTAGTGGATATAATATTATGTTTGCTTAATATCTTACCTCTCTGTGCATTATAAAAGAGCTCTCTTTTGGTCTATTCTTGACTCCCCCACATTTGCAAACATACCAATCCTGGCCAGGTTTCAAGGCCCAGTTTAAACGGCATCCATTCTCTGAGGGCAACTTGATTCCCCCTTATATTCTTGTGGAATTATTTTCTCTATCCAGTGAGGGTCCAAAACACTCCTTTTTTCAAGCAGCTTCACAAAGCACAGGCTGTGTAGCCTTGAGGGAAATACTAAACCTCTCTAGGGTTCAGTTTCTTATTTTAAAACATGTGGCTAATAATAGTACCTACTTTATGGACTTATTATGGGGATTAAATGCGGTCAACTCATGGAAGATGCTAAACAATCAGCAGCAGCTTGGAAGAGAGCCTGTCCATTGTGAGTGCTGTACTAAGTGCTTGTTAAATAAACGAAAGAAATACACATCTAATGTTACTCATCACTGTCTTTACCCTTTTCTGTCCTAGATGCTTTTCCCAAATAAGGACAATGTCTTTAAATCTCCATATTTAACCAATTCTTCCTATTTATTAGTAGCAGTTATAAACATGTGTTGGGTGAAGAAATGGTCTCTGGTTTCACTGGCGATTAATCATACAGAGACTGGCTTGAAATAACCAATAGGGAGATTTCCCCCCCTAATATTTTCTTCATTTTTTTTCTAGACTATTAATTCTTAGGTCTCAAGTATACCACCAGTGCTTGATACACACAATGGGCACGTAACAAACATATGTCAAGTGAATAAAATATCGTGAGTAAATAGCCCTTTATCTCAAAATATTAAAATGCCTTTACTATTTTACCTGAAATAATGACCAGTTTCTATATTATCATATTCAAGCACATGGTATTTAAAAATTTTAAAAAGAGTTTAAACATCTTTGGGAGACTGGCACAGATTTGCTATAGGCTCTATTTTATTTAATTTACCAGTTAATCAACAGGTGTCAATTATACCCCCACTAGTGGTTAGCACTATTCCAGTAGCAGAATGAATTTCAAAAGAGGCATAGGACATATCCTCAAGCTATTTACAGGCTAGATGGATTAATGACACAGCTAACACCGTGGTTTCAGACTGTGTGATTAAAACCATGAGTGACACAGCTTGTGACTGATCACAGCACTGAGAACTGAACTAATTGGGGGACATGTCTCAGAAGAGGCTGGCGGATCGGAAGGATTCGTACAGATGACACATGGGAACAGAAAGCAGGAGACTCATTCATCTTCCTCCATCACCTCTCGAGGGGCCATGTACAAATTCATCACACTGAGCTGAATTTCATTCCTCTGACTGACAAAGCCAGTGTCCAGAGTCAAACCTGCAACGCTCAGGGGATGAAGAGTGGGGGATGTCTCAGGAGACAGAAATAGTTAGAACAGGGCTTCTTGGGGGAAAGTGGCCCCCAATAAACCCCCAGGTCTCATGCTGTAGAGTGTCCGGCCAACTTGCCTTGTGTTAGCTGCCATCCTTTACTGATTCCCTGACCGCCCTGTGACCTGTTTCCAATCCCCTGGTCTTTTTCAGTTAGATTAGTATACATTTCTGCTGCTCCATTTGACTTAAACACTAGTTTCCAAATAAAATATAAACTAATTTGCTGCATATTTTGAAGTGGCTCACTCAAAGCTTTAAGTTTCAAAGTTGATTTTCCTTAGGAGGTTTGTGTGTTTCTCCCCCTCCTCTCATTCAGAAATTAGATAAGTTATATGAAGCAGTTCTAAAAAAAGGCACCTTTCTTTTAGATGTTTTCCCTCTAATTCCCCAAATATTTTATTACTGTTTCATCTCTCTTGAGCCTAGCCAGAACCTTGGCTTCCTTGGGCCCCTCAGACATACCAAGCTTTTAAAAATACCCTTCAGCTAAAATCAAGGAAGGGCCAGTGAAATGAACTCAACATGGGACTTAGGCAGAGCACAGTGATCTCTTTGACTGCCAGTGGGAAGGAGTGGTGATCCTCTTGCACTGCCAGTTTCTCCCCCTAATCTGTTGCTGGACTCTGTCAAGCATGAATGTCTCCCCTTGTCGGATTCCCTCCTATCTCTCCATGTTCCTGTCACCAAAACGTGAGAGTTAGCTGGGAGAACAAGAGCTTATCTCATTCAAAAATAAAGTCAACATTCCACAGAAAGATACGGCACCTTCAGCTGGTATTAAGAGAGAAGTAAAATTAGAACCTTCACGCTCCCAAGGTTAACACAGTAAAAGCCAGGCACACACACTGTTTTCAAGCTGCTGCTAATCGAGTCCTATTTGGGTTGGAACCCTGTGAAAGGAATCAACACACCAGGAGTGGATATGCTAACAGGGAGGGGACAGCTGCCGGGTATAAATACGGGGAGAGCAGCCCTTCTGCTCGCCTCCCAGATCACAGAGAGGTTCAGTGTCTAATTGACCGGGGAGCAAAAGGAACATTGTTTTGAAGAAAAGGCACCTTTGCCATGGTCCACAGAAACTGCTGCGGCATCTTACCTCTGGGGAGACCGACCTGTATTTAACTGTGTGTTTTCAACCCAGCTTTCTAAATTTGTATTTGTTGCAAAAGCAAACTGTACTCAAGAGTAAAGCAAAATGTATCAGCAAGGCTATACTTTTGCTAAGAAAAACAAGAGGGGCATATAACATTAAAATAGGAACTCAGCAACTTGACAAGAATTTCTGCATCAAGGGAGTGAGTGAGCAAATCATTAAATACAGTAATCCACGGACATTCACTCAGAGATATGTCCCAAGACTTTCATCAATCCCAAATTTATGATATCACTATGATATACTATTACTCCCACAAGAAGCAGCCATGAAAAACTCTGTATATGACAGAGAAATCAGAGAAAAGAAAAACTGCCCTGGCGCGCAGCTGCTCTGGTTGGGTGCTGCAGTTAGGTTCACTCGCCAAGACAATTCAAATTTAAGTCTCAGCCAAGTGATAACCCACCACAGACCGTGATCCTTTAGGGTCTTCTTCAGGTAGATAAGATGGTGACCTTTAATTCATAGAGACAAGATTATACTCTATTCCTAAGAAGGTAATGTAGTCAGCTGTGGTGTCACTCCATTAACTTTTGAGAAAAAGCAATTTCCTTCAGGAACTTGACACCCTATTTACCCCCTTGCCTCTCATTCCAGATGGAAGGAGTAGGTGGTGGAAATGTTAGGTTGAGCAGAATGATAGTACCTAAAGGGGAATGAATAGTACCAGGAAATGTATGACTCATGGTATTCTCATTTTCTTGAAGTTCTTCTGTACATTTGCATAGAGGTTTTCCACAAAATTCATTCTTGATTTTAATTGTAAACGTCGATATAAGAGTCCTTTACTGAGCTCCTATTACTGCAGAGCACTTACCTCACACGACTCAGAAGGTACCAAAGAAGCACGCAGTGCCCTTCAAGAGGCCAGCAAGACTCACATGTGCAAAGAACAGTGCACGTCGAAAAGCTATGGGATTTAAGCCAGTCGGAGAAAGGCAAGCGTCACACGATCTCACTCATACGTGGAATCTAATGAACAAAATAAACTGATGAACAAAATAGATCCAGAGACATAGAAGCACGGAACAGACTGAGGGGTCTCAGAGGGAAGGTGGGGGTGGGGGTGAGTGGGGAGAGATTAACCAAAGAACTTACATGCTTATATGCATAACCCAGGGACACAGACATTGGTTTGGGGGGGGGGGTGTGGATGCAGGATGGAGGGGATCAATGGGGGGAAAAGGGGACATCTATAATACTTTCAACAATAAAGATACAAAATAAATAAACAAACAAACAAACTGTGGGATTTAGAACCAAGCTAGGGCTGCAGGCATATGCTCTAGGGTGACTGAGATGTTTACAATGTTGCTGTTTTGAAGTGTGGGCAATGAATCTAGCAAAGGCAGAAGGACATGTATATGCATGGACAGGGCTTTATGGGGTCACTGAGGAGACCATCTTATTGGAGGGAGCAAAGGGCTCATTTAAAGGTAGGCATGAAAGTCACAGGTGGAGTAATCATCATATTGCTTTAATTATTACAATTTAAGCCAAAACCTTGCATCCTACCCCACTGAAATACCAGGAAGACACTTACACAAGAACAATATTAACAAGTTTACGTTCATAAAAATGTCAGCACACAGATCGTAGCAATCAGGCATCCAGACACATGTTGTATACCTATATGTGCCAGGCACTGTCCCAGCATAGACACTCCCCTCTGTTACTCCCTATGTTGTTTAATGGCCTCCTTTCTCCCAATCACACAAACTGTAGACTCTGAAGTTCTCTATTAATTCTTTTACTCTCAGTGCTGTGTGAAATGCTTCAATTGGACAATCTTTGACCCTACCTATAAGTTCTTTTCTCATCTATCCAGCGTTTCTGTCTTAGATCAGAAGCATATTATTCCATGTCTGGACTCCTGCATTATCCTCCAAACTCCAGGCTCACTATCTTCAAAAAATTCCCACCCTTCCCCTCCTTCCAGAGAAGGAGAAGGATAGGTGTGGTAGCACTGATGGCAATAGCTAATACCTAGTTAAATGTAATGAATATACTATGTTGAGTGCCTACTAGATAAAGCTGTTTCATCCAATGCTGTCAACGGCACTGCTGGAAAAAGGGGAAACTCTAACAAGGAAAGACAACATTTTCCCACCAGGTTCATGTAATTAATAGTTGGTGGAGTTAGAATTTTAAATTAGGCCTAATTCAAAACCTAAATTTCTTAAGATCATGAATCTAGTCACAGTATTTAATTCATTGCCTCCTTCTATAAAATAAGGCCCATATTTTGAAGTACTGGCATTGGGACTCTGGGACCAGAATGTGTGGGTTCAGATTTCAACCCTATTTAGCAGCTGTGTGAACTTGGGCATGATAATAAATATCTCCAAGCCTCAATTTATCATTTATAAAATAGGATAATATTACTTTCCCTACACAGCATTGTTGTAAGGATAAAAGAAGATAATGCATGTAAAATGTTGACATAGAGCCTGACACATAGTAAATGCTGAATAAGAAATGATGAAAGAATGAATGGATAGATAGACTAGTAAATGAATGAATGGATTTCTTTTAAATCCACCTCTTCCAATAAACATATCACTCACAGTAAGGACACCTCCTCTATCCTTAATTCTTAGGGTTAAAAACTGCTTGCTTTTTTTTTTTTTTTTTAATAGAAAGCCATTAAAAAGTGCCTTCTAATGAAGAGAAGATGCATATGCATTTTCATAATTATTATCACCATTATCAACTACAACAACCATCAACATTGGTTAAAACTTATAAAACTCTAAGGACATTTACTTTCCCCAAATGCTGACCCCTCTTCCCTGCAACATGAATGTGTAAAATACGGAGGCTAAAAAAATACATATGACAAAGGTTTGCTTGTAAACCACCTACGCCACAATGCAGGTATGTCTGCAGTTTGACTGGCATGTTACTAGATTGTGCAACTTTTGCCAACAAACAGCTGCCATTCCTGTTGCCCAAGGAACAGAAATACATGAGTCATCTCTATGTTACCTGCGTTATTCTTCTTTCTCCCCAACCCTTGCCAAACTCCCAGCATAAATTTTTACAAGTTCATACTTTTTTTTTTATAAGACATTGTCAAAGTTTGCTCTCAATGCTAGTTTAAGGTAAGCAGGAAGTCCATAATATAAAAGTTAAGTACTTCATATGTCTTGGTTGTGTGAGGGGTGGGTAAGGGGGCGAAAGGGGTAAGTCAGCAGCAAAGAGTTGAGAGCAGATGGTGTTTTCACAGTGGAGAAAGCAGTGTGTTTATTACGCCCCAGATAGTGAAGCTTTTCTAAGGCTCCACTGTCCAAATGGACCCCTACAAGTTCACCTTCCACAAGTAGTATATTCTCTGCCTTCAGAGGACGCAGCGATTTCCAGAGTTCAGTAACGCAAGGACAGTTAATGTCCCCAAATGCCTGTCCTCCCAACATGCACTTGCCTTCCTTATTAAAAATCTGCTAATTCCCCAGCTTGCAGGGCAGGGGAATGGAATTCACTGAGTCCTAAAATAATGCTGTTGCTGGGTGAAGCAAACTATTGCTTTTCTCTGCTTTTGGCCTCAATGGTTTGCATTTTTTCTTCCCTTCTTGAAGCGTCCAGTAGAATCCAATGTTGTGAACACTTGGTAGCTCAGAGAAATATCTTCCTTAAAAGGCCTGGGCGAACCCTTTCACTGCTCACTTTTTCATATTTATTCAAGTTAAGTAATCCAAAATGGAAAAAACAAAAAAAAAAGAAGACACAAAGGCCATGTTAAAAGGGAACCAGACTAAGGAAAATATGTAAGGGCAGAGGTGGCAGTGTGACTGGTTGTCTAAGCAAGAACTAATAGTGAATATGTAACCAGCTAAGATACTGTGAGGGCAGGGGTTAGCCTGGTCTTGCTCACAGTTGCACCCTAGAATTCAGCACAGTGCTTAGCACATTGCAATGATCAAATGCTCATTAGAGAAATAAATGAGAATGAATAGGAAAGGTGGCATCAATAATTGAGAAGATATAATGGGGTTAATTGAAACCATGATAAAGTCTCAGAGGACTTCAAACTCACAGTAGAAAATCAAATAGAGAATAGTTCAGATAAGAAAAGCTGTAAGTGTGTGCATAAATGTTGACATATACAAATTGCATAAACACATACAGGTGCCTAGGAAGGAAAAAATTTCCATGTGTTTGCATATCTATCGAAAAGATCAGCTGGAAGAAGCCAAAATGTTTTTAAAATAGCATTTTGAGCTACTGACTAATGCAGAGAAAGCAAATCCTATCCCACTTAGCCTACTGAGACTTATTTTAAAAATAAACATGACTTAATAATGAACAGGGTTCAAAGGTACATGGCACTTTTAATCCCTCAAAATAGCACTGAGGTGAATAGTTGTGTTAAACATATTACCATGTAGAAAACATGTCCTTTCTTTATTTAAATAACGAGCCTATCTCATTTGTCCTAAAAATATATATGTATGTGTGTGTGTGTGTGTGTATATATATATATATATATATATATATATATATATATATATATTCATATAAATGAGTGAGTGAGCCTCACCTACTCTGTGAGTTGCAATAAAGCAGAGAAGAAGAAGGATGATGCATGAGCGAGCGAAGGTTTGGTATTATGCAGAGTGGGACTGTGGACTATGCTTCCCCTAATCCATGGCAAATGTTCTTGGTCAAGTTCAGAGTACAGACAGCTAGAATTTAGACTGTTACCCCAAGTGTGATATATAAACAACTTGGGTCAGAGTAATTAAGGCTTCCTGGGAGCAATGCTAGCTGGGGTTTTAGATTGTGTTCATGTCTCTCTCTTTCACAATCTAGAAGATAATTTGAAACAGACTCGAATAACTGCAATGTTGCAGCTTTGTCTTTTTCAAGCTTCCTCCCAAAAAGGAGATTGACTTTAACAACCTCAACCAAAGACTTCACACAAGAGTGTTAGGGTTTAAAACTCAGAGAAATTCTCAAAGAATGTTAAATGACCGATTTTGAAACATTTCAAGGCAATCAAAAAAATGTCCCAAAGTCATCAACTTAATTATAATCAGGATAACACAGGGCAGGGCAAGTAGTAGGGGCTAAATTAGCTTCAATATTGGAATCCAAACATATACTGGCACTGTGAGCCACCAAGAATCTATTTGTATAAATATTTTAATAGCCATCATTTCAGCTGTAAACATCCATTCACCCTTTTTTAAATACTCTCTCTTTTTCTTTTCTTTTTTTTTTTTAAATTAAGGGAGCCATCCATTGCTATTTCTCAAGTTTTGTGGTTTTGGTGGGTTCACTCCAAGGGCTTCGGCCAATCAGAGAAGCCTTCTCACTGGTTAGAGTGAGTGGTTCAGATATGGGCACAATACCAAATTTGGGCAACAAGAATCAGGCCAGAAGTTTGGTTTGGCTTTGGAGAGCAAAGCTCTGTTTTCTACAGGACTGAAATGGTAGACTATGGTAATATCTACAATTACTATTATCTTGCTACCATGAGAAAACAAATAAGGGAAGGAAAGCCAAGCAGTATCCAGGGACAAAGAAAGAACACTTCCTCTTCATAATCTTTGATCCTCTAGACTCAGTCCTGTCTGAAGCTTGCTTATCCTTGAACTTCACAGACAGGAAAACCAGTAAATCACTGTTGGCTTAAGTCAACGTGGTTGGATTTTCTTTCCCTGATCTCCAAATGAGTCTTAACAGATAAAGGAATCCACTTGTAAAAGAGTCAGGGACATGAACTTTTTCAATAAAAGCATTTTTGAAGAGAGCGGTCATTTTGATGACTATTACTCATATTTGTCTCCTATGAAGAAACAAGTCTGCAAGAAAACCCAGAAAGGGCTCACTTCACTAAAGATGATATATTTATTATGTATGTTTCTTTCAAAGACTATTGACTATTTAAAGCAAAAATAATAACCATTTGTAGTATAGCGTATAGCACATATTGAAGAAAAATATATAAAACAAGAGTATAAAAAGCATGTGGAAGAAAACTGAATTATACTCTTTTAGGGTATTACATTGCTCATGTTTTAAAATAACATTTGAAAGTAGACTATGAGAAGTTAGAGACACATATAATTTCTAGAAGAATCACTAAAAATCACACAAAGAATCAAAGCTAAAAACTGGACACAACCCAAATGTACATCAAAAGGAAAATGGATATATAGATGATATATTCATGGAATGGAAAACTACTCAGCAGTAAAAAGAATTACTCAGATGCACAACTACATAGATGAATCTCAAAAACATTTTGTTGTATGTAAGAAGCTAGACACAAAAAAAATTTGTTCTTTATGTATGTATACTATTCCCTCTATATAAAATTCTAGAGTAGATAAAACTAATGCATGGATATGGAAATTGGAAAGCCTGGGCAAGGTAATTGACTTTAAATGAGTATGAGGAAACTTTCTGGGGTGATGGAAATACTCTAGTTTTGGGTGGTGGGGGCATAGGTATAAAATATCAAAACTCATTCATCTGAATACTTTTAAGATACCAGTATTTCATTAAATTTAAATTTTACCTCAATGAAAACATTTGTTAAGTCTGTAAGACTTTAGGGATCCAAGGCGGTGCTATTTTGAGACTAATGCATGAGGATGGAATGGAATGACTTCGGCACAATTGAAAACTCCAGAAAACACAACATAGCCGTGACACTTGGAGAACTTCAGTAGAGGGGTCTTCCCCAGCACCCCAGGGCTGAGAGGAGGAACAACAGCCCTTATTGCTTTGCAGTCTGAATAGCACAGGGAGGCAGGGCAGAGGCGGGGGACAGTGGGAGGCATCCTCTTGATAGCATCCACATCAACCCCCCATGAACCAGCGCCTGCAGCAGTGCTATCATCAGCGCCAATGACAATGATTACTTGGCACAGACCAGAGGCTTCAGCACCAGGAATAGTTTCAGGACAAATGGCTCAGTCAGTAGCAAAGACAGGATTGGCCTCATCCTAAGCTTTTACAGTGAGAGCTCAGCTCATTATCTGGTAGTGGTTGAGAGAACTTAGGAACCTTGAGACACACTTGAGACATACCCAGGACCCTCCAGAAATCAGGGAGACTTAGAAGGGGACAGAGAATTCAACAGCAGATGGTAGAGATGAAAGCTAGAGAAATGCCAATCTTAGGCGATTCATATGATCCACTTTCACTCCCAGGTTGGGATGGCCTAAGGAGACACAGGTGATCCAATCCTAAATTATAGGTTTTTATTCAAATAGATAACTTTCTTTCCTTTACTCAGGAAGTCATAAAACTCTAATTCTACTGCATCTTGAAATGTGTAAATATTTTTAAAAATCATAGATTTTCTAGCTGAATGTACCTCTTCACATTACGGTGTAAGAGATCAGTCCATAGTGGTTTTCAAACTTTAGCGTGAACAGAATCACCAGGATGGCTTATGAAAACACGCATTTTAGGCCCCAATGCCGCTGTTTCTGACTCAGTGGCTTTCAAGTGGGGTCTAGGAATTTTCATTTCTATCAAGTTCACAGGGAGTGCTCATACTGCTGGTCCAGAGATTACATATTTTTTAAATTTATCTTTATTATTGAAAGTATTACAGATGTCCCCTTTTATTTCCCCATTGACCCCCTCCAATCTGCAACCACCCCTACCCCAGGCCTTCCCCACACTGTTGTCTGCGTCCATGGGTTATGCATATATGCATATAGATCCTTTGGTTACTCTCTCCCCACCCCACCCCCGACCCCCGCCTTCCCTCTGAGATCCGTCATGTGATCCAGGCTTCCATGTCTAAGACTACATTTTGACAACACCTTTATATTCCCAGCTTGAGGTTGGGGATCAGAAATAAGGAAGCAAACATTTTATGAGCAATGGAAATGAGGAAAAAAGACCTAATTTGTTGGGTACTTGCTATGTTCCAGGTACAATATTATATATTTAATATCCCTTAATTCTAAAAACAATCATGTCTGAATAGTAAGTTTTCCTCTAGTTTACCGATGAGAAAATTGTGAATTGCAAAGGTTCAATAGCTTGCACAAAGTTATGCAACTACTAAGTGACCAGTTGGGAACAACTGTTCTGCCTTGTTCCAAAGTTAATGTCCTTTCCACTATTTCACAAAGAAAACTGGTCAATGTGCTTGACAACAAGAATCAGTAGCCAATAAATTCTAGAAAAGATAAGGTTGTTTTTTTGAAAGTTTTAAACTCTCATAAAAATCACAACAGATCTCTTAGAAGAGAGAGAACAGTATAACCTAAATAGAATAGAATTTAAAAGATGGGGAAAGTTAAAAAGTATCTTGTTTAGTATAAAAAACTGCTATCTCTGGTACTTACCTTCACGAGAGTTATAAAAACCTGAATTTTCCACATCCTCCATATAAATTTACATCCCTTTGGCCAGCAAGGATATCAAGGCTGACACAATCACAACAACTGGACAATGCTGAGATTGATATAGGGGCGATTTACCAATCTTCACTGAGAAAATACACAGGCTGTCTATGTGCCTTTCAGAGACAATAGTGACCACCTGGATCCAACACTGTTTCTCATTTAATCACATAACTTCTAAAGCTGAGCTGCAGCAGCAATAGAATCACACCATCTGGGTAAAACATGAACACACTGGTATCTGTATTTTCCAAAAGTAGATAACCAAGCTCTGACTGTATATACATTTCAAATTACTTGACAACAGCAAATTATCAGAAAGATAACCCAAGATTAGAGTGGTTTTCAAAGGTGTCTAATTCAAAGACTTAACCTGAAAAGGAATGCCATAAAAGAGGAAACATGAACAGCGCACAAATCCTAATGAGATGATCACAACCTCACTTTAAAGCTGCAGAGTGAACTGCAGAGTCTCAGGGTTAAAGGACTCTAATAATCATCTAGGCCTGTGTTTGCCAAACATGTTCTGAGGACAATTCTGAGTCTTCATTATCACTGCCTTGGAGTATCTGGTAAATACACACACACACACGCACGCACGCACGCACGCACACAGGCATGCACACACACTTATGAAATCTAGCACAAGAGATTAGGATTCAGAATGTTTTAGGTAGAGCCATGGAACTGTGTGTTTCCCAAGTATCTTAGATGATTTTCATGTAAACAGGGTTAAAAATGATCGATCTATTGCAGTGTCCTAATTTGGATAAGGAGCTGCTCCTTAAGACTATTACAAGTACATGAAAGGAAAGAGAAGTGGCCGCCTGGGTTCTGCCACAAACATCTGGCCATTAGAGCATTTGAAGGGTCTGGTTCACTGGAGCATCAGCACCAGGACACTGGGAACAGGACTGCTCAAGATTTATGGGCAAGCACCAGCGGTGACTGTTTGGCATGCCACCAAGTGACAATACTAACAAAAGCAGTGGCAATAGCAGAAACAAAGCCATTGCCACCAAAGGTGGATGGCACCCAGTAACCATGGTAACTGCCAGTGATGCCCAGTGAGGTATGATATTTAGCAGAAAATTAGTGATGCTCAGCAAGCTCAGTGGACACCAAGAGGAGAAGCACTGCTACAGGGAAGCTGCCTGCACTTGCTTATGAACATGATAAAAGACACTCCATGGGCAGCTGTGAACGGGCTGGTACACTACATCTTTCTATTTCTTTTTATTGTTGACAGTATTACAGACGTCTCTCAATTTTCCCCCTTAGCCTCCTTCCACCCAGCCCCTGCCCCACCCCAGGCCTTCAACACGCTATGTCCACTGGCTATGCATACATGTACATAATTGGCTAATATCTTCCCACCTACTCCCTTCCCTCTGAGGTATATCAGTCTGCTCCATGTATCCATGTCTCTGGACCTGTTTTGTTCATCAGTTTATTATGTTCATTAGATTCCACAAATAAATGAGATCATATGATACTTGTCTTTCTCTAACTTATTTCACTTAGCATAATACTCTCCAGGTCCTTCCATGCTGTTGAAAAGGATGAGAAATCCTTCTTTTTTACAGCTGCATAGTATTCCACTGTATAAATGTGCCCCATCTTTTTTATCCACTCATCTACTGATGGGCACTTGGGCTGTTTCCAGATCTTGGCTATTGTGAACTGTGCTGCTATGAACATCGGGGTACATATATTCTTTCTGATTACTGTTTCAGGATTCTTAGGATATATTCCCAGAAGTGGGATCACTGGGTCAAAAGGCAGCTCCATTTTTAATTTTTTGAGGAACCTCCATACTGTTTTCCATAGTGGCTGCCCCAGTCCGCATTCCCACCAGCAGTGTCCTAGGGTTCCCCTTTCTCCACACCCTTGCCAGCACATGTCGTTTGTTGACTTGTTGATGGAGCCGTTCTGACAGGTGGGAAGTGACACCTCATTGTGGTTTTAATCTGCATCTCTCTGATGATTAGCGACGTTGAGCATTTTCTCATGTCTCTTGGCCATCCGTATGTCCTCTTTGGAGAAGTGTCTATTCAGGTCCTTTGCCCATATAAAGTTAGTTGTCTAGTGGAAATTTCTCTTTTTCCTCACACTCATGATATTTTTCATAATAATTTTTTTGGCCCTTTCATTCTAAGTAGCCATATATTTTTAGTATTGATAAATGTGTAAATTTATTGTATGCACAAAATAATTTATTAATTAATGTATCATTTTATCCATCATATATAATTATGCCTGCATTATAAGAAAACAGAAATACCCCACAAATCAGTGGTGAACTAAAAACCTATTTTAAAATAAAAGAAGAAGTTTTTAAACCATACAAGCACACAAAATCGAAAGAATAGCTGCACATACATTTTAGCTCCCCTCTTTCATTCTTTCTGCCAGGAAGTAATACTACTAAGCAGTATAATTATCTGTAAACATCTTTTAAGCATATGCAATTCATCATTATTCCAGTGTATAGGAATATGTTAAGATGCATAAGCAGTTCAATAATTCGTGGTCAAATATTCCCACAAGAAATAAGACAATAATAGAATTTCATCTCATACTCACTTGGAATCTGCTGGAACTATCATGATGATCAACTTTGAATGATGAAAAATTTGACTTCTGGAGCTACTGAGATTCAGTCCCTTTAAAACTGCATCTAAAACTAATCAGTTCCTCATAACCATTTTAAAGTAGCAAATTCAGAACAAATACCAATAATTAAGCCAAATGCATAAAATCAGGCTATGGTGGTAACTGCAGTGCCTAGTCTTTGCGAATATTGTTCCTCAATACATTTGTTCCCCCTTTCAGTTTGTAAAAATGAAAATTTAAAATCCTCACAAAAAATAACATTCTGGCTTTTCAGTATCGCCTCCCAAGAGCATACAATCTAAATATATTCAAGCCTAAAAAAGAAGAAAATATGTCCTCTAGCAGTGTAATTGGGGTGATATAATGATATAAATGAAAAAGAACAGATGAAGAATAGAAAATCAACACATGGTATTTTCATTACCTCTGGGTACAAAACGCATGGGGTACAGAACTCCAGCTTATAGTATGCTACATTTCTCATGTTAGAATTATTGAATTTTTAAGCTTAATATTATAGATATCAAATAGGCTAATTCCCTCATGCTGCAGGAGTAAAAAACACATTTCTTTAAAAATGATATAATTTTGCCCTAGCTGGTGTGGCTCAGTGGTTAAAGTGTCAGCCTGTGCCTGAAGGGTCACTGGTTCAATTCCAGGTCAAGGGCACATACATGGGTTTAGAGTTGGCTCCCCGCCCCCAGTCGGGGCAGGTCGAGGCGTGTGCAGGAGGCAATCAATCGATGAGTCTCTCTCACATTGATGTTTCTCTCTCCCCCTTTCTCCATCCCTTCCACTCTCTCTAAAATCAATGGAAAAATATCTTCCAGTGAGGATTAACAACAACAATACAAGTGACATAATTTTTTTAAGTTCTTAACAATAATTACAAAAGTAAAAGCCAAATAAGTGAGAAAATGTATAATAAAACCTACTAGTTTAATCGCTGAGGAGGAGCATGTTTTCGATACACTCGTGTCTCAGCTTGGCCCTGGCTTTTAAAATGAGCCAGTTCACCCCATTCAAATATTGGTTCAGAGGCCTGCAGAAAAGCATTCCCTGACCATGTTCTCTGAGGTAGAGCCATCCAGGACGCCTCCTTCATAGATTTATCACTCTCTAAATGATTCTGTTTATTTTGTGTTTGTTTGCTTGCTAACCTTAATCATCTCCTTATCTCTCTTCACCCTAGAGTTTAAGCTCCATGCAAGCAGAGCCTTCATCTGAAATGTCTGTAAGTCCGTCCTGAGCTCCCGGTCCTAGCATGAGTTCAGGTGGTGAACACTTAATCAACAGCATGGTAGGAACTTGGGGGCCAAGTTAGCTGCTTAAAGTGAGGGATCTTGCCACCAGATACATGCACATACACAGGTATTTCTCAAGTTATTTCAGGGAATTCATAGATTCTCTGAAGGCAAATCAAGAACCTCAGGCTGAGGCCAGGACAGTGGTCCTGAGGGAACACTAAATAGATTGAGTGGATCAATGAATGGATTCAGGTCTTATAAAGGTTTTATATGTAAATATGTATATTAACATATAAACTCTCTTGTTTGAAATAAAATATACCATCTTAATGGGTCATGTTGCCTCTGTCTATGAGTGAAAAGATGTTTTCTTAAGGAAAAAGAGCCTCTCCAAAGGTCCTGAACAGAATTTGCAAACCAAAGTCCTGAGTAGTGAAGTCCCTACAGCTTTTTGTAGGGCAAGTGCCTGGCTTAAGCTTCGTTTGCTGAGGCATCCACTTCAAAAGGGCTGCCGGGAATAAGCGCGCTCCAGCCATACACCCAGCCAAAGAGCAGGGCACTTCCCCACTAAGGCTCCTGTGTTTCAGGCATTTTGGCTGATTTCAAACACTGACCATTTGAGTTACTTGTTTTATCTCTTCCCGGGTTTAAATTCCCACTCTTGTGTTTTAAATTAACCAATAAACAATGCTAGGCCCCCACCTTCAATCCCAATAAAAAGAACCCCAGACCTGTGCATTCTCTCTCCCCTCTCCTTCTTTCTCTCTCTCTCTTTCTCTCTCTCTCCCCTCCCCCTCCCTTTTTCCTCCCTCCCTCCCTATGACCTCATTTTTTTCAAAGTTTCTTGATGTTTATTGCTGAAGGGCATCTTGCAATCATAATAAGAACCACAAGACCTGGCCCAGCCACAACACTGGTTATTGATAGGCTGGTACTGGTACAAAACATCATAAAATGTTAATGAGAGCTGGACTTCATTTTTCATTTAAAAAGAATAGCAATAGCCCAGATGGCGTGGCTCAGCATATACCTATGATCCAGGCGATGGAAGTTCAATTCCTGGTCAGGGCACATGCCCAGATTTCGAGCTCAATCTCCATCAGGGGGCCTGTGGGAGGCAGCCAATCAATAACTCTCTCATCACTGATGTTTCTCTCTCTCTTTCCCTTTCCCTTCCTCTCTCTGAAATCAATAAAAACATATTTTTTAAGAAATAATAATAAAATAAAAAGAATAGCAATAGAAGAGAGAGTTGTGAACCTAAGAAGACATTCTACACAAATTATGCTGGGCTGTGTGTGTGTATGTGTGTGTGTGCGCGTGCGCTAAAAGAGTGGGGATTTTTCAGAATACATGGAAAGCATTCATTAAAAAAGACACATCATTCTGCTAGAAGCCCATTGTTCAGTATAATGGAAACTTAGTAAATTTTTAATAAAAGATTTTTTTAAAACCCATGATACCGAAGCCGCACAGAGCACACAATAAAAATTATTTTGTCCATCTCAGATACCAAAAGGATCTTTGTAAACTATCTTCTATGAACACGGTCATATGGCATGAACTCTGCAGATGGAAACATAATAAGCCTTCAGGTACTTATGAAATTGTTGTGACAGAAATAAGACACTAATTTGCATTTTCACTTCCAAGTTGATAATGAGAACATCAGCCTTTAAAAAATGCAAAGCATTATACTCAGACGTTCTGTGGGAAGTGTCTTCAAACACTTCTCAATAATAAAAAATACAAAGCACTGACAAAACAGTAGAAAGAATTCTTTTAAAATACATTTGTAAAACACAACAAATTTATTTCAATAATTTGCAAACCAGTGTTAGAGGAAAGTTAAATCTGAGTTTTGGCTCCTGGCTGTACCAGGTACCAGTTTGGGTTTCTTGGGTAGTTTTTTGTTGTTAATTCTCACCTGAGGATATTATTCCACTGCTTTTCAGAGAGTGGGAGGGAGGAAGGGAGAGAGAGAAACACTGATATGAGAGAGACACATCGACTGGCTGCTTCCTGCATGTACCCCAACCAAGGGTGGGGAGCAAACCACAACCCACATACATACTCTTGACTGGGAATCGAACTTGAGACCCTTCGGTGCTCAGTTGGATGCTCTAATCACCGAGCAACACTGGCCAGGGCCCTTGGGCTAGTTATTTAGCCTCTCTGAGCAACAGTTTCCTAGCAGATACAAGGGGCCTAATAATGTCTTTACAACGTGATTGTTGGAGGACTAACCTATCTAAGGTCTGGCATGCAATAAATATTAGTTCCCCTCTCCTTCGTGAGTTATTTTAAAAAAAAGGTTTTTTAAAAAAAGTATTTCTTACTTTACAAAAAATAATGTGAATTTGTGTACTTATCACTGAATTTGATTTGATATCTCTTGATTAAAGGTGAGCAATTTGAAAATTTCTCATAGTTTATTGCTACCTGGACTAGAAAATTTATAACTATTTTAGGTTCAAATCCTTCCGAGTCTAGTATGACAGTCAAATCTCTTTCTGTGTGCCTTGGCTTTTTATATCTATATATACATGCCTAGCAGACACAGTTCTGTTTACAGAGGCACTATGTTCCAAAGTACACTTGTAAATTGGTTTAGAATAAAAAATTAATTTCCTTATTAAAGTGATTGCATAAAATCAGTTAGAATCTGGTTCAGTGTACAAAGATTTACTGAACCTACACTTCAGTTGGTATTCATAATAACATTGGGTTTTTGGTCCAACCCAACATTTGGGATAGGGCCTTGAGCAGATGGTACAAAGGTGACTTGTCATAGAGCGTGGTGAGTTACATCCACTCTTTTATTTAATTGGTTAGACATAGGTACAATTTAAAAGTAGCTGGATGTGTCTTGCCATAATCTTATCTCGGCTTATTTACACCACCCAGACCTTCCAAAGAGTGTACTTAGGCCTAAGGTACTCCCAGTAACTTTGCCACCTCTCAACGGAGGTACCCACCATCTAATGCCACCACCCTAAATGCTCAAACTACCAACCTCTAATTTACCCCCTCACATGCTCACTGCCTCATTACCAACGGTCTCAGAGACAGCAAACAGATTCATAAGCATGCAAAAATGTAAGGGCCCAATAGCCCTACGACCCTCACAAAGGTTTTACTGCTTTCAAATAGTATGCCTGCTCATGGAAAGTAATTATCTAGTTGGTAAAATTGCAGGGAATATGATAAAAGGGAAGGACTTTTTTTTCCTTTTGGGAAAAATCCATGGAGCTAGTAGGCTATGTTCATCCATAGCAGGTAACCCGTGCCCAGGAATCTGTCTCCCCAAAGGTAGTTTTGCTTCTTTTAGTTCCTATGATTTCTCTTTCTTCACCTTTTAAAGCTCTTTCTGTTTGCTTGTTTGTTATTAATAGCTCCTAAAGTGGCAATGGTGGTGGTTCAAGCAGTTGGAGCTCTTTGTTTGCTTTTTACCAGGGAGCTGGGAGATGGAAAATGGGGACCAGGGTAGGAGAGACTGTTTATAATATTGGCCATTTATAACTAAGAGGACTTTGGGTGTGGTTTTTTCTTGCTAAGAGGGAAGGTTCATCTATCCTTATAATTCAGCACAAGAGAAAACAAAGGGTTTAAAAGTTTAGCCATCAAAACTGGTACTAGGGGATTTACCTTTTTGTATTGTTTGGAAAACAAATGTACTTCACACACAAGACATCTAAATGGAACCAAATGAAACTTGTGAAACGTGAAAGCTGTATCCATTGGGAAATGTTTGCTAGAAGAAAACAAACTAGTTTCTCAATATGTGCAGTTTTAAATAAATTTTGATTTTAAAAATTCTGAATTATTTAAATGATCTCCAACTGAACAGCTATCAATTCACATTGGCGGCATTTCAGGAGACAGTTAATGGTATTGATCTTCGGTTTCATCCCCGCTTGCTCTTTCCTGTGGATTCTTTCTTCTCTCCTTGGTTCTTAAATGTTGGAGCTTTTGAAGGCCCAATCATCTTCCCAATTCTCATACCACAAACTCTGTAAGCACTTTTCGCTATTCCTGTGGATTCAGTTCCCATGATATGCTAGCAGTTCCCACATAGCTACAACCCTAACATCTTTTGAGTTTCAGACCCGTGAGCCTTCTGGACACGTCTCGCAGAACCTCAGGTCCAACCAGGACAAAATCCTGTCTTCCTCATTCAACCATATGCTAGTTTTAGTTTCCCCTTTGCTGAATTTAACCACCACCTGCCCCACGATCACGGAGCTAGAAACCTAAGATTCATCCGTACGATTTTCTCTCCCCCTCTCGCCATGGCAAGCATGGCAGGTTTGCAGCCTCCGCCACTCCAGCTATCCTGAGCCTCCGGTTCAGAGGGTTGCCGTTATACCATAGACATGTTGCTTAAAAACGTTGAGAAGGGTAATTTTCAAATAGCTGCGCATCGGGATCATCTGGGAGGCTTTTAAAACTATTAACACCTGGCAGCGTTCTGAGCAACGCTGACCTAGTTAGCCTGAGTTGGGTTCCGCTAGGGACAGTGCTTAGGAAGTTTCACACGATTCTACCCAGCAGCCAGCGCTGAGACCACTGCTCACGCCCCTCAGGATAAAGCCCCAGGGCTGCTGCCTGATGAGTGAGACCCCTTCTCAATCCCGGCCACAGCCATTTCTGCAGCATCACCTCTGGTCACCCTTTCCCACCCCCACCGTGGGCAATGTAACTCACAAAATATCAGACAATGTAAACTCTCTTCCCTGCTTTAGGCTCTTTCTCTCTTAACTGAGAGCCTTTGCATGTGCTATTTCATCCGCTTGCAATATGCCTTTATTTCCTTTCCTGGATCATCTTGGCTTGCCCTTTCCTTAGCTCCAATTAGTCTTGCCTGTCACGTCCCAAGGAACCCAAGGTGGGTCGGATGCCTCTTCCCGACAGCATCCCGGGCCTTGTTGTTATGGGGCATTTGTCACTCTGAGTTGTCTTAGGGAGTTTCCTTCTCTGACTCCCTGTATGAACAGGGAATGTACCTTCCTCTTTGTCCCACCAGCTCCTGGCACAGCGGCTCATGTGCATGTGCTCACCGCTTGCCGCAGGAATATTTACAGAACACATAAAATTGAACTCTATTTTTAAATTGTATTCAATTTAGAAATAAATGTACTTGTATCACTTCAATATTTCAAATCCATCAAAATACAGATTTTCATCAATGTTCAAACTCAAATTCACCAGCCTTTAAGCTCACGCTCTTTCTGCTCAATTCGCTGAACAAGAAAACACATTACTAAATGCTATTCAAAGATGTTTTCCAAGAGCAAAATTAAAAAATCCATTATATTCTTCTGAAATTAGTTTTTAATAGAAAAAATTTTCATGAACAACAGAAATGCAGTTTACCAATTTACTGGAGGCATAAAGGTAATTTTCATAGTCTGGCTTTTATCTTAAACTCTAAACTGCCTATGAAATTAAAATTACAAAGTTTAAGAACTAAGAGTAAGGGGGAATGATAATAGATAATAAAGGCAACTTAATAATACGGAATAAAACACAGGGATTTGTCTTGGCCCCCTGATGAATAAAAATGCCACATCCAAAAGTTCACCGTTTTCCACTCCCAGGTAACCACAACTTCCAGGATGCTGACTATACACTTAAGCTCAATTTTGCTTTCAGAAAGTCTAAGTCATGACTTGATGGTGGCGTTTGGGGGCCTAATAATGACAAGCGATCATGGCACAGCAATGGCAGCCAAAGAAGAGCAGCCACCCCTTGCTAGAAGCCTTGGAGGTGCAGGTGGTGTGACAGACCCTGCGTGGGGACGCCTGACCCTCCCGCAGTGGCACAGGCAGGTCGCTGTCCACCAGGAGCACTGACTTCCTCACTCACGGCCATGGAGGGCCCTGCCCCGGCCCCTTGGCAGTCAGGGGCAGCCAGGTGTGAGTGGGCGAAGAGCAACCCTCCCAAGCTTGGTTCATAGGGACCTTGCGCAAGATCTTTCTCCATTGTCTTCTTCCTTTCAGGCATTAGAAATAGAATTTTTTAGCCTTTTAAGGTGTGTGTCTGGTGAATGGCAACAGACACTGCATGAAGGCCTGTCCTGTCGTCTGTTCAAATACGCAGTGCTCTCGCATGAATGAGAATCGCCTCTACAGTGCTGAGTAAGGACACTGTGATCTATTTCTTACTGCAGGTAGAATTACTCTAACTACTGCATAAAATCTGTTATCCAAATTTAAGGCTAGGGAAACTGAGGTTTGGAGAGAAAGACTAGGAGACACAATGTTTCAGTTACAATTAGATTGATTATTACTCACTTAATTCTCTTAATTTTCACCTCAGAGCAAGCAATTTACTTAGTGTGTATTAACCAAAACCAAAGCCAAAGTGTACTTCAGTAGACATGAAAGTTACACAGTAGTACTGTATCCATCAACAAGTTCTCAGAAGTACAACACAGGATGTAGAAAAGCGGAGAACAGCAGTGGTTCTCAAGGACGACCGGGAGTGTATTCTCATGGAAAGTGGTGATTATTTTAAGGTAGTCCTTTCAAAGCACATTTGTAAAGTTAAAAGTAGCAGCCACGCTCACTTCAGTATAAATAGCCAGAAAACAAAATTTATGACACCAGGAAGGTGGAAAGATAATACTTTTTCACCAAGCATCTAATACAAGGAGGGCTTTGATCTGGGCTCTGGATGTATATTATTTTATTTCAAACGCACAACGAACTTTAGGAAGAATCATTCCTTATTGATGGACATGAATGCCACAGCTCACAGAGACTTGGAGAGCTGCTCACATTCACACCTTAAGAAAGGGAGGAGATGCCCAGGAGGTGGGCTCAGCAGTTGAGGATGATCCAGGAGATCACGGATCAGCGCACATGCCTGAGTTACAGGCTCAATCCCCAGCAGCCGATCAATGACTCACCATTGATGTTTCTCTCTCTCTCTCTCCCTCTCCCTTCCTCTCTCTGAAATCAATAAAAAAATATTTTATAAAAATAGAATAAATTTTAAAAAAGAAAAAAAAAGAAAGGGAGGAGCTGAAATTGAACATACCTCTGACCTGCTCACATATCTTCTGCTGTCTACTTAGGACACCATTACTTAAATCCAGGGCTTAGGTGCCTTAAGGATAAGGTAGGAACTGTAACTATGTAAAGCCAACCAGATAGAGAACTACAGCCTACAAAGGTGCACGTGGCTCATCTGATAAGCGGCCCCAGCTCCCCTTCCCCAGGCAGGTGTCATCATGCAGAAACGCAGGCCCAGGGTTGCCATACTCTATAACTTTCAGAAGTCAGAAATCTGTATTTTTACGTGAGATGTTCCAATGTCTAAATGTTGACAACTAGTTGCATATTACCAAGCTAGCCACCTAGCACAACTTTGGGCTGGATAGCATCTACCAGCTGCCAGTTTGCAGCTTCTCATTTTTAACAGTCATTCAGATCAGGTTGGACGAGTCAGTAGCAAGAAACAGCAGGGCTTCCACACAATATCTTTCATACTCCACATGTGAACCCTCAATGCTTTAGAAGACTCCAAGCCTAGTGAAAGGGAGGCAAAGCCACTTTTTCATAAATAGATTTAAAAACTAAATTCAGCTTTATGTCTGTCAACGGAAAAAGTGGACGGCAGTTGTGTGCTTGCTGCCTGACTGTTCTTACAGCACAGCCTCACTCTGACATGAGCACTTGCAGCTTAGGCTAAGACGAGCCGAGGGTTCTGATACAAATCAGAACAGTATTATACTATTACAGGGTGAGGGGCCAGAGCAAAAGCGGGGCTTCTGGTTTACTCTCATATGGATCCTGGTCAGCCTGAGCTATGCTCATTACAACGGAGCGAATCCCCGGGGAGACACTAGAAACAATTCCGTGTAATTAAAATCTGGATGCGCACACAAAGGCTGGGTTGGGAGCTCTGGGGCTGCCAGCACTGCGGCAGATTTCCTGACCCACACTCTGACGTGCACCGGCTGGGAAAGAGGGCGGAGAGCCTCCCGACACAAAGCGTGCGATCATTTGTCCCGTTCATTTCGCATCCCCTCTTTCTATTATTCTGACTCCTAACCGCATTTATTCATAAGCCTTAAAGTGGAGAAGAGCCTCCGGCTAACCAGGGCCACTTGGCATAAGTACGCAGAAGAAAAACTGAAATTAGTATTTAAACCTTCCTAATCATGTTAGGCCACAGATTTAAACTCTTTTAAAGATATTCTGTGAAAGTAAAAGACATCTAGATCGGAAAAGCCTATTTAAGCTAATTGCCATGGGCAAAGCTCAGTATGCTGAGGATGCATCCTGTGACCGAGATACTATCAATAGAAGCACATTGCACTGTACGGGAAACAAAGTTTCCACAAAGCCGGCGGCAAACCCACTTTCCCTTTGGACATCTTGGTGGGGGGGATCAAACACATGGAACTAAATACTTGTGGCAAGGAAAGAATTTGGAAGACGGCCGGGATCAAAAGGATTGCCCCCTCCCCCAAATAGTATTCCATCTTGAGTTAAAAGAAAAAGTAATTAACTTTTCTACTCCCACCATCCGCAGTCAAATATATCTCTTCTCCGTACTGTAGCAGTTTCTTAAATGTACAGCAGTCTCCCTGATGACGGCTGAACGGGCACCTCAGAGACCTATGTCCTCAGCACCATCAGGAACCACCCCAATGACCCTGAATGAGTCGAATGCCTGCCCCTAGGCTTTACTTTCTTGTTGACAAATAACAAAGTTGAAGAGGAGGCTCTCTGAAGTTTTTAAAATCCAACAGTTTTCATTTCGAGGTAGTTACTAGAACTTGCTTTCCTTCTTCTGCCTGATACTCTGTAACGTTTGGTGGAATTACTGAAAGTTCACACTTTGCTGCTACTTGTAACTTTCTAGTCTAGATCTTGACCTTTCCCCTCAAAAGAGACAACGCTTCATTTTCCCGAAGTTCCCTGACCACTAAGGAGTGGACAGCTGCGGACGACAGTGTGCAGCAGGGTAGGGTTGCTGCAGATCCCGGGTCAAGCAAGGCCACCCGGGCAATGAAAACACAGAACAGTGAAAACCAGAAGAAAGACTTAAATACTGAATACACGAATCTTTCAGATGTGCTTATGGCCTCCAAACTGTTACAGATTCCAGGGGTACCTCATTATATACGAACCAGCCCCAAAATCTTCCAGTTCATCTTATGAACTTGACTTTAGTGAGTGGCTTGGAAATTCTGTAAACCTGATTAACAGTATACATCTTCACTCCAGAAAGGTAAAGACACTAAATACCCAGAAATGTGAATCCGTTAGATGATCCTCCACCAAATTACATTACTCTCAAGGATTCCAAAATGAGTGGTTAGAGCCTTGTTTTCATGCAGATAATTTATATTTTTACAAATCAGTATACTGGTTTTTCCATTGACTAAATTAGCAATCAATATTTAGCCATCCCCAAATATTTCAATCATGACCTTTGTCCATTTAATATAAAGTATGAACACACTTTACAAATCTAGTTATATCAATACTATAAATTTAGTCTCCTACTCTACAATTATAAATTACCAATGACTATGAATGTCTAGAGGATAATTTAGAAACCTTGGTAACCTACCTGATGCCCTAAGGTATGTAGTTACTGTAACATTGAACATACCGACATCCATCACCTCCAGTTGAAGCATTTACTGCAGTTTCTCTTGAAATGTGGTTATCTGCATAGTTCTTACCTACTCTGCTAGAGTGTAGACTTCTTGAGAGCAACATGTAATTTGTAACTTCCACAAGAAAAAGAGCCAATGATCACAAACAAGGCACTCCACACGTGTCTGCCCAAAGGGGGGAAAGCAACAACTGGTTAGTATCAAAGATGGCCCAGACTGAGCAAATAAAAATATGGGACTTCCAGCTAACTCTGAATTTCAGCTAAATATGTGGGGCCCAGATATTGAATGAGACAAACTTATACACTTACACTCAAAACTATACTTATTATCTGAAATTCAAATTTAACTGGGCAACTGGTATTTTATTTGGCAACTTTATCCCTATTGTTCACATGTTACTTTGTCTTTATTCAATTTTGCTACTTCTCAGTCTACGAAGTATAACTAAAAAACTGAAAAAAAACAAAAACAAAAAACCTTATATGCCCAAATAAATGTTTTCCTTTAAAAAATCACTTTGGAAACACAGTACTTATTCAATGATAGTGATGTTACCCAAAACATATTCGACGTTCCTTTTTTAATTGCATGCAAAACTCTCTTATTGGTTATGCAAGAAAATCAGCCTCATTATCTGAAATCTGTGTGTTTAAAAAATACATCAGCTGTATTACTATTTATTTTTGAGCATTTGCATCCAATACGTTTTAACTCTTTTTGAAGATCAAATTTATCTTGAGAAACTTAACACTTGCCACCTTTGAAAATAATTTTAAAATACACCTCTGGCTTAAAAGGGCAATTCCCTAGCAAATGCAAAACTGTTCATGAAAGTCCGCAGGCTTGAGTATACAGTGGTGCCTCGGTTTTCGAATGTACTCCGCTCCAGGAGCCCGTTCGAGTTCCGAAACGTTAGAAACCGAGGGATCCACAGCCCACAGCTGGGCCCCAGGACCTTGCCCTCGGCGGGAGCCGCGGGGCAGATTCCACTTCCGAGGTGGGTTCGAGAACCGAAGCGCTTACTGCCAGGTTTCCGGCCTCCGTAACCCGAAATGCTCGTCAACGGAGACGCTCGGAAGCCGAGCTACCACTGTATAAGCTTCCAAGGTGTTAATGTGAAATTGATATTCAAAGTAACATGACAAGGCTGGTACTCCAATTTTTAAAAAAGTCACATTTCCTTATAATCACTCCTCCCTCAAGATTCCAAACTTACACCAGTGCAGATTCCAATGCAACCAAACACTAACTCTACAAAGCAAACCCCAAATGCCAAGGTTTCTTTTCAGAGACTCCATAGATAAGCTTTATTTATTTACTATTTAAAACTTAATTGTGAAAGGCATGTTCACTGTAGAAAATTTGAAAAATATAGAGAAGTATAAAGAAAACAAAATAATTTTACCATAACAGAGAAAAGTACTATTACTATTTTGTATTATTTTATATATTTAAGTCTTTTTTAAACTTCTTTTGTTTTAATTTTAATTTTTCAATTATAGTTAACATTCAGTATTATTTTGTATTAGTTCAGGTAGACAACAGAGTGGTTAGATTATACATTAATAACATAGTGACTATTACACTTTACATTCCCATGACAAATTGTAACTACCAATTTGTACTTCTTAATCCCATTCACCTTTTTCACTCAGTTCCCCAGCACCCCACCCTCTGGCAACCATCAGTTTGTTAATTAAGCCACTCTTTTTTTTTTTTTAACATTCAATATTATTTTGTATTAGTTTCAGGTATACAGCATAGTGGTTAGATAGTCATATAAGTTACAAACTGTTGCCCTGATAATTCCAGTGCCCACCTGTCACCATACACAGTTATTACATTATTATTGACTATATTTCCTACGCTGTGCTTTGCATCCCTGTGACTATTTTGTAACTATGGCTCGAACCTTTTTTCCCCCAGTCCCTTAACCACCCTCCCTCCCCTCTCCTCTAGATAAGCTTGAAAATAAAGGACCTGCAACCAAAGCAACTAACATGTTCCATTCGCCACCAAGTACCGTATGTGATATCAGTACAGTTTCCATAGCTATATATCACATTTTATTACCTTGCATACGCCTATTATAGTTATATGTTTATTTATATCTCCTCTTTGAGGTTGAAATGCCCTGGAACTCGGAGCTTCCGTGAAACAGGCTTACACAGGACACGGTATATAATCAACGAAGCAGAGGAGGCTCCATCTGTAGTCCACAGTTTGAGAAACGTGTCTTCTGCCTCACTGTAGTAAATTCTGGAAGCCTGCCGGTCAGCGTGCTGGCTCTCAGCTCCGACGCCTTTACTGGAGGCTTTACTTACGCTCCCGAGACCCTGGGCTCAAAGCCGGTGGCACCTGGTTGCTCACCTTTCCCAGTCTCCGCAGACGACGGAGAGAGAGGGACAGGGGAAGGACGCCTTACGTTACTGATAATACCCACCTTTCTCCAAAAACAAAACGGGTCAACATGACAAGTGCGACGGAGGTTACATGAAAATAAATTTGAGCTTTCTGGAATTTAATATTTCGAAACTGTTTTATAAAGGACATTTCCATATCAGTGTTCAGCTCTTCGGGGCTGTTGTTCGAGCTCACTGATCCAAAAAACAATACATTAGGGGTTTCCACAGTCCTTGAGAATAATCCCAAGGAGATGAGACAATCTAAAAGGGAGTTTTAACAGGTAATACCTGAATCATCCCGGCAAACCCTGCGCCTTACTTTTAACTCTACAAGAGGGTTTCAACAGGCTTGCACCTTACTCACTCCATTAGCACCCACATTTATTCCTTCACAAGTCAGCAGGAAATTGAAAAACTCAATTCTCGTATCACCTGGCTATCCTAATGAAATAACCACCAATTTTTTAATATAAGGCAATAAATAGTAGCTTTGAATAAATCCACCTGAATTGCATGAGTACAGACAGACAGCATTCTATCTTTCTTTGCCCCCCCATGATAAAAGCAGTTCCAAAAGCCCCACTCTCTCAAGGGTTTTTACCTGATGCTAGAGCCAGACATGAAGGGTTATTAGAGAAAGTGCTGGTTGACTGGAGCAGCCAAGAAGCAGATCTACCCCTGAGGTAGAAATAGTTATAATTAAAAAGAGAAAATCCAGCTAGGCATGTGCAACCCAGAATTCAGGGAGAAAAAACGAAAACAAAACCTGGTCAGGCTGGTTCCTAGTATCAGGGATATGACGATGAAATAGGAAAGTCCTGAAAAGCAATTAAAATTTTAGAAGGAGACGATGAAGATTAAGAAATACAAGCAGCTTGGCATCAGTGAAGTCTGCTAAATAATAGAGGACTCCAAACTATAGGCCAGGAGAACAAGGTTGAACATTAAACCCTAAACAGGTTGAACACTATAATTCCTGATGCTGTAAAGATTTGGTTTCCGGGCAGACTTCTATGGACAGTAAACTAGGTAGTGAACAAATGACTATAACCAGAATATAAGAAACAGACTTTGCTTGGGGAAGAAGAAAGAACCTCTAACACCAGCACTGGATCAGTAACAAGACTAGACCCCAAATGTGGGCCTTTAACCACGGGGTTAGTTATACAATAGCCCCCACCCTCCCCACTCACATACATCCCCTCCCAGCCCGTAGGCATTTACGTATGCAGCCTCTAGAGGATGGTGAGAGGTAAGAGAAACTTTGGGAGCCACTGTACTCTATATATCAAGGAACATATTCCTGAAATAGTCTTTGCATTGGACCAGAAATAAAACTTAGTCTTTGCCCAGTATGAGTGGGATAAGCCTAGACAAGGCTGACGATAGACATGTGCCCAGGGATTTTCCTTCGTTATGTAAATCCTGGCTTTGTTTCAATGGTTATATTGTTTATAACTAACTGTTGAAAGTCTATTGATGATCTTAAATTTCAACCATTGGGTTCATGTTTGGAAAAGAGAATATGTTGAAGCCATAGGTATGTGTATTTTTTTTCCTTGCAGTTATTTCGCAATACCCCAAATAGAATTAATCTGGAGAAATGCAGATATTTTATTTCAGGTTCCAGGAATATCTCAGAATCCAGTGCAGTTGCAAGCCAAAATTTAATTTACCAAAACTTAATCTTTCTTTGTGAAATGATCCATTGCAAACAATAACACTAAAGCTTCGGATACAGAGGCAGCATATAAAAACAATGGTCTGCTCAGCAGTTTCAAAATACTCTGCATTTATATTTAATAATATCTTCCATTGGGAGTCCAAAAAAGTCCTTTATCTCTTCTCTTCAAAACAGGTTGGGAAATATTCCAGCCCCTTGAAAACTTGCTGAGGCACATTTGCCACATCTCGCTTATAAATGCCAGTTTAAGTTGTGACGTATTTTGTAAACTGCAGAGTTTTAAAGAAAGAACAGCACAGTTCTTATCAAATAAGAAACAGACACAAAGTGTCCTTGTCTTAAATACTACAGTAGTTGCTGAAATTTACTTTCTAAATAGTCTCTCTTAGAAAAGAAATCAAATTAGCTTTCTGATGGCTAAGTCTCACCTAAACCATTTTTTAAATGTATATAATTTCTTGGAGACCAGTAATTGTGAATCCATGTACAGAAAAATATAATCATGTCACACTGATTTGGAACTTGGCATTTGCGCTTCATCTTCAATAATCTCCATGAGCAAAATTGATTTCTGATGTTACAACCCTGAAGAGTAACACTCCCCGCAGAGATGGACATTTTAGCAGAAATTGGAGCAATCTGCATTTCAGCACATGCGCTTATGCAGGGCATGCTTTCCACATCACTGCGCTTCCTAGTCACTGGCCCTATTCTGGAAACATACCAAACACACATATATATCCAGAAGAGCACATATTCCCTAGAGAAACTGTCAGAAACTATCAGTATAACCCAAAGGAACAAAAAGAAAATTTTAAAAATCGTGGTACAGAATAAAAAAAAAAACGCACCCAGGGGAGTAAATTACACATCCTGACAAATCGTCAAAAAGGAGAAAAAAAGCATTATTTGTTTCAGCAGAGCCCTTCATGTGAATGCTTATCAATTTCATGTTCTAATCTCCAAGCATAGGAAACCAAATCAGAATAGCAATGCAATAAATGCTTTTTATTCCATTGAGTTCCTTTCCTTAGTGGGTTTTTTTTATTTGGCTTGAATGTTTTTTGTTTTTTTGAGAGAGAGAGAGAGAGAAACTTCGATTGGTTGCCTCCTGTACACACCCCAACCTGGGATCGAACCCACAACCTGAATATTCGCCCTGACCGGGAATTGAACCCACCACCTTTCGGTGTACTGGACGATGCTCTAACCAACGGACCCACCCGGCCAGGGCAGCCCAGACAGGGTTGTAAGTGTAAGAAAGTACACCACTGTTTTCAGTGAAGCTGCAGAGCACTGGAGTTGACAGGTGCAGTAGGTAAGAGCGCAGCCACTGGAGACAGACATGTCTCCACGGGGGTCTTGGCTCTGCCACGTTTTAATTTACATCTCAGCTCCTCAGCTCCCACATATATAAAAGAGGGATAATACCATCCCCATAGGATCACTGTTGAGATGAAATGAAATAAGATAATATATGTAAATAACTTACCATAGTCCTTAGCACATGGAAAGGACACCGTAAATGACAATAATCACAGCTATTGTATCAGTGTGTGCTTCAAGAAAAAACACACATCTTTGAGACACATCTGCTAAAAGGCCGTTCTTGACAAGAAATGGTGCACACTCAACCTCATTCTCATTAACGCTTTAGGTAAGTACTTGCTGATGGTTGTACATATGTAAATGTATGTATGAAAGTATATTTGTACATATGTATACATGTGGGTGTATTACAGAAATATACTTACATACAGACACACACTATACTGTAGGTTGACCAGCTTGCATAAAATAAATATATCTCAAAAAATAAGCCAAACATATAAGCACTAGTGGGAGTGGGGGGCAGCAAGGAACAATAGCGCTAAAAATTATAAAATGTGGCACCAAACCAAAAACCACTGACATCGCTAAAAGGAGAGCGAAGGATTCCCTCCTTTCCACTCGTCTATAGTCCACTTTTGCTTTCAATTCCCAGCCCAAATTCTCCCTCCTCTTTGAGTTGTCCCCAAACGCCACAGCTCTCTTCACTGTACGTTCCTGAAGTTTGACGGCATCATGATCTGTGGTATTCATCTGGCATCTGACGTGATTATCCCATATTGTTATTTTTACATCTTTTATATACCCTACCTACCCCCACCTTCTCAGGGCATGGGACCGGGTCTACATGTTATCTAAGAGTGCAGTCTACTCATACTGGCTCACACAATAGTGTTTAAATGTATTTCATGATCATGGGACTGAAAAATCTCATGAGTTATTCATTCATTCTTTTGTTGAGTGTCAGATTATATATCAAGAACACAGAGCAAAAAATAGGCACTGTCCTTACTGGTATTTAGTAAATGGGACAACTTGAGCCAGTGTGAGGCAGCGTTTTCTGTTAACTGCAGCCAAAAAATCATCTTAATGGGTACCTGAGAGATATGGGCGTACATGAGTACTTGCAGTTCTAAAATTCTGTGTTTCTAATGCTTACATTTTCTCTTTCAGTCTAAAGATATGAGCCCTGACATCAATTGCTTAAACTTAGAAATTACTATATTTACTTTCCAAGTGAAGGGAATGAATTGGATAATTTCTAACTCTTCTCCAGTCAAAATACATGTAAAAATTAAAATTAAATTAAGTCCCATTAATTATCTCTATTTTAAGGTTTTGCCTGTTTATATACATTATTATCATTGCTTATACTTGGCACTTAATCGTGATTTAATTGAATGTAAACCACTGAGACATGGTGCAAGATCATAACCTTATTGAAAAAAAAATCCATTCTTATATTCTTTCTTTAAAATTGTCACTTGTATCTATGGTCTTGAAAACAGAAATGAGTCTAACTTCAGCTAACCACATCCATGTTATTACTTGGGGAATTCTATCCTGAATTACATTTCCCTCAGTCCATCAAAAGGAGCAGATTCCAAATGTCTGTCATATTATTAATCTGAGCCTGAGAACATGCCATCAATCTATATTTTGACTGCTTCCTGTCCTTCGGGTAATATAAATTTGTTTGCAATCAGGACCCCTGCTTTTTATACAAGTCACTTCTTTAATGATATTTTCAGTCTAAAGAAATAAATAATGACTAAGTTGTTTTCCATTCTTATAAAGTATCTAAAATTATTATGAATACAAATTAACTTATCCCAGGGCAGCCAGGTACTTTAGTTCAATTAACTACAAATCCAAATTCCCTAAGGAGAAGCACTGAATTAATTTTGCATTACATAACATTTTACTGCCATGTATGATACCGCTATCGTTTTACTAATCTATGATTATAAAATCAATTCCTGAGGCTGGCTTCTTTCCTCTCACTGTATTACCTGATTGAAAGGTTAAATAGAATGGCCAAAATGATGGCCCACTTGGATCAAACTAAGAGTACTTAGTCCAATAATTCCCCTGATCGCTAGTACTTAATGCAAACATCTAACTTTTTGCATAATACCTTATAAAAATATGTACATTGGATACCAGATGACTGAGACATAAAAATTACAATATCTCATAAGAGTACTAGAGACAAAGACAGCTCAATTTTCCTAGAAAAATTATTAGAATACTTGTGAAATAGAAAAGGACCTTATTGTAAGTCAAAAGAAATGCCTGAAAAAAAATTAATCACTGCTTCAGCCATAGAATTTCTTTGATTTACTGAAACCCAAACAGTAAAATCTTGAGAGTGGTACATACAAATACACAGTTTTGGTCTTCCATTGCTTTCACTGAAACTGCATCAAGCTGAACCATTAAAAGTTCCTGAGGATGAACTGTCGGACTGATCCACGATGATCACAGTTGGCACTGCCCTTCTGATTCGCGCACAGAGACAATGTGCGGCCGTTGCAGTCACAGGCTCCTTCTAATCTTCTGATGTATAACAACATGACATCTTAAGTCCCCTGACAAAACACATCTTGCATTTACAAAGATTAAAAGGATGCAAAGCTCTAAAGTCTTTTCACCTCGAAGAGGGTGTCTGTGCTCGGCGCCCCCTCCACACCTCCGACGACAATGAGGGGAGCAAAGGCTCGGGGCGCTTCGAGGCTGACGCGGAGCACAATACAGCAGACGAAAGGCCCCCCTTCTCCGGCCAGCCTTGCCCCCTCTGCGGCTCCCTGGCGGGGTTCAGAAAGTAGAATGTTCACGTAATTGGCTTGGCGATGAATGAAATATGTAACATCCGGCTCAGCGGTTAAAGAAAGCTCTTTGATCTCAAAATCAGACCTGACTCCTTGTGGTATAAAAAGAGAGGTCTACTCAGAAAATAAAAAGATGAGTTCTTTTTCCCATCACAAATTAAGCTCAGGGAAGGCACGCTTGATAATCAAATAAAACCAACTTCACAAAGCGGCTCCACGCGAATTTCAGTAGTATACAAGATTTACGAGAAATAAAGCTGCTCACCATCATAGTTTTCTAACCACTGAGAAACTGAGTGAAAAAGCGCTTCCTTTCCAGAAAATGGTGATCTGAGAAGGTGCTTTAACGTCTGAAATGACTTTGTTTCCATCAGCAGTACAGTGCTGTTCCTTGCACAGGCTTAAGTGAGGGGAACACTTTAATCATTTCTATAGTAGTTTCTACGCTTTTCCATGCTAACATTGAGGCCTGTAATTCTTTAATGAGCAAGAAAACAAACAGCTGTATTTTGCCAATGAAATCCACCAAAATGGTGTGGAGGGACAACCGAAACACTTACCAGGGACTTTAACCAAGAGCGGGCCTCTCGGGGGGTTGGTTTAACACTCACACGTGGCTCACCTCCTGCCAGAGGTCCTTTCACTTCATCAAAACCATTCTCTTCCTCTGCTTTCTGCCACTTCCACTCCAACCAGAAATGATGCCAGTTTCAAGCTTCTACTTTATTCTGGACATTACTCCAGGGCTTCAGTATGCTTTCTTTATTTTTTTAGCCTTCAAGATAGCATTACAGTGGTTTTGTTTGTTTGTTTTCATTTAAAGGATAAGGAACCTGCAAGTCGGAAATGTTCACTATAAAGTAGCTCATTCGTTCTAAGACCAGATTTGAACTCCCATCTGATGGGTTCAAAATTCCGTGTTTCTCCTATTACACACACTGCCAAGAAATGTTGAGGTCAGTAGGGCAAACTGCTGAGGAAGGAGTTGAAAGGACAGTAATCTAACCTGTCATTACTTCACAGAAACGAAGGAACTTCATGGAACTTATTAAAGGTTATTATTTTTTCTTTTGCTTTGTCATTATCGTAAAAGGTAGAAGTGCTTGTGTTCAAATAGATATAATTTGTTTTCTAAAGAATTTAACATACTTTACAAAATGTATATGTTTTTAGTAGCATGATATTTTACTCTCCATTTTATGGAAGCATAATTTTTATGTGTGCTTAAAAAACAGCATTGTGCATTTGACAGGCATTTATCTATGTGTTGGTGTTAGAGTAGGTGTATTTAGAATAAAATCATTGCTAAAATCAATCACATTTACCCAGCACACCAAAAGTATTATCATCTAGAGACTTGCACTGTCTAGTTTATATGATGATGAATACTGTAAACAGAGCACTCAGGTTCTAGCTTTCCTTGCTCGTCTGCCTTTATTTCTAAGTGGGGCTCAATATGCCAACATATGGCCTGATGTCTGATGTGACACAGCTGGGGTTTTCCTTAGACAAGTAAAAAACACATGGGTATGCACACACATACACACAAGTTAAATTAAGCTACCGACACATTTACGTAATATTCCAGTTACATGTTATTGTCTAAGTCTTCATACATTAGTAGTAGCAGGCAACTGGATTACATCAGTATCTCATATTTGTTTTTTCTTTTATTCTCATATTTATAACCAAGACTTAGAAGGACCAGAGAGAATTTTCCACATCTGATAACTGCTTAGCGTAAGGTCTGGGAGAAGCATTTGCATTGCGGGACCAAAGAACCTCCAAACACTTTCTGAGTAGATTTATGTCTTTTGTTTCAAGTACTTAAGATCAATTCTTAACAGAATTCTATGTGCACATTTCCAGAAGTATACTAATAAGGTACTATGTTCTCAGTCCCCAAGAAGTGAGTTTGTTCATATGGGAAAAAACATGCAGGTTATGATTAGCATAATACCTTTATTAACTCATAAGAATGGCACAAGGCAACTGTAAACCTACGTCTGCCCACCCTCGTATATTAGAAAATGGTAATATTTTCATTCTTTCTAAAGATTTATTTGTATAAGTGGGGCCCTGCTTAATTATAAATTCATCACCCTAACATGAGGGTCTTTAGTGGCCTGGAAAGGAATGCTGCTCACTTTGACCGGGTGTTTGGCAGGTGCAACTAGCTGGTCCCCCCAATGGAAATGAATTACACGCATCCTTCCAAGCGGCGTTCCCTCCCATAGGTCTACCCAGACCCACAAAAGTTAGTAACTGATAAAATGCTTTTAAGAGGATCGACACCTGATAGAGGCAAAGCAATCCGAAACTTCCTGCCAAGGCTTGAGTAAGCCAGGGCAAAGCGGCGACTAGCAGATGTCCCTGACAGTTTGGAAACAGGTGCCTGGCCAGCCGCGGGGAGCTAACATCGCTCTACACCGAAGCAGGAAAAGCAAGCGAGGCAGTGTCGCCCCCACCTCCAGACCGCTGTGACCAATTCTATACAACAGATACTCCTGTGTTGTCTACCATGTATTTGACACTGTGGGAAATATAAAGGCGGAACAAATGGGTTCATGTGTATCCATGAAGCAGTCCAAAAATGTCCTTTATTTAAGAACTCTCGGGGAGTTAATTGGTATAAAGCTTTACTTATGCAACATAAATCAGTTCTAGAGATCCGCTGTACTACACAGCGTCATAGTTAACGATAATCTACTACGCACCTAAAAATGCGGCAAGAGATTAGACCTCATGTTCTTATCACACACGCAAAAACAAAGGGACACAGGAAGTTTTGATAGTGACAGATACGTCTGTTATCTTGATTCTAGTGTTGATGTAAAGGGTGTATGCCCAAAGTCATAACATTATGCACATTAAATATGTGCAGGTTTTCATATATCACTTACAATTAAATCTGTAAATCAATAAAACGGTTACAATTATAATGAGATTAAAAAGAGATATATGGTTACAAAGAGTATTTAGGAAAAGTAAAATCTGTCTATAGAGATGGATGGGAGGAAATGTGCAATGACATAAAAAGAGAGTGCGGTGCTGTGGTTAAGAGTTCCAGTTACACATTCTCTCAGCTTTCTCTTCTACGGAAGAGTCAGGACAGCAATCTCTCCCCTACAAAGGTATTATTGTGAGGACTGGAAGGTGTAGGGCACATAGCTTAGCACACACCGTATGTCCAATATAATTGTTCCCCTTCCTCCCTCCCTTCTTACAACTATTACTACAATGAAGTTTGTAAAGGAGACTGACTGGCCTGTCCAAGGAGGCAAGTCTCCCATCCCTTCACCATTCATCCTCACAATTCCTTTTTGTCATAGATGGAGTTATGCCCACTCACACGTCAGAAAGGAAAAAGCAGTGTTTTTGTAAGCTGAAAAATGCACAAGCTCCCAGAGAGGAGAGGACTAGTTGCCTTGTAAAAGAAAATCCCACTAGCCTCCTTGCTTCCTGCAGTAAGTAGGGAGACACTAAGCCTTCAGAGAGAAAACAGCTGACAAGTCATCCATCAGAGTCTGAGGCTGCTTTAGGCGATTCACCAGTTTCCACGAAAGGCCTCCGCCTCTCCATGGCAGGTTACTCCATCACCCGAAGCACCCTTCACACTTTTCCATTGTTTAAACTTATTTCCAGATCAATGATCCAATTCGAGTCTAGGGTACTCATTCATTCTTAGTGCTTCCAAATGCCATGAAATGATCTCCATTGCTTGAAATCACTGCTAAATACTAGACTGTCCTACAGGGTTTTCTAGTATTGCTCAACCTGTGGTCCTTTTTTGCTACTAAATATTCACTTTTTCCCCTCTTACTACAATCAAGACAGGTTTAGTTATCTGCCCATTCTCATGGCTTCAAGTGGCCTTTCACCAAAATGCTGTGAAGGGCACAGTAGGGGAGTGAAGTCAACACAGCCCTGGAATGAGAGGGGACAGGCCTCATCTCTGCCATTTACTGTCTGTGAGATTCAGGGATGCCAGTCCACCTTTCAGGGTCTGTTTTCTTCTCTGGTAAACAAAATACCCAGGTGTTGAAGAATTGGACCAATGTGAGTATGTTCTAAGCTACAAAGCACACCAACATAAAGTATTCCTTACTCTTTTATTTATTTATTTATTTACTTATTTTAAATTTTATTTTTGTTTAAAATATTACAGATGTCCCTTTTTCTCCCCGATGACCCGTTCCACCCCGTCCCATCCCCCTCCCCAGTCCCTCTCCCCACCATTGTCCTGGTCCTTGGGTTGTGCAAATTTGCATATAAATTCTTTAGTTACTCTCTCCCCCTCCACCCACCTGCCCTCCTCCCTCCCTCTGACATTCGTCAGTCTCATCTATGCTTCCATGTCATTGAATCTATTCTGTTCATCAATTTATTAAGTTCTTTAGATTCCATTTATGAGCGAGATCATGTGATGTTTGTCTTTCACTGCCTGGCTTATTTCATTTAGCATAATTTTCTCTAGGTCCAGCCATACTGTCCCAAAGGGTAAGAGATTTTTCTTCTTTACAGCTGCGTAGTATTCCATGGTGTAAATGTCCCATAGCTTTTTTTATCCACTCATCTACTGACAGGCACTTGGGCTGTTTCCAGATCTTGGCTATTGTAAACTGTGCTATGAACATCGGGGTGCATATATTCTTTCTGATTGTTTCAGGATTCTTAGGATTCCTTATTCTTTTAAATCTACCTAAGCACACTATGATATTTTAAAGTCTGTGACGATAAAATGTTCACTTAGAATACAAAGGCAATAAATATTCCTGGTGGCTAGAGCGTATGCTTCAGGATAGTAGGGTTATTGGAGAACCCTGGGGAACCCATCATGCATAGTGGGCTATGGAAGCACTAGAACAGGGCACCAAACATAGGAGATGCTCAATGAATGAACGTTACTGCCGAATGGGTGAGGACTATCCTTTGTTACAGAGAGCAATTTGTAACATGCCGCTACTTGGAACTATCATAATAAACACTCATGTCTTCTCCTTTGTTCTGCCTTCTTCACTAATGAAAATTAAATTACTTTGCAAATAAAAATTGAGAAAATTGAGTCTAGAATCCGAAACACCACCTAGAAATATGTCTGAATAGAAAGCAGTAATTAAATTCTAATTTACCTTTAATAACCCAAGACAGTAGGAGCTGTGTATCGCCACTTATAAACAGCAAATAAAATATGACAGTCTCCAGATTTAAATTTTATACACATTTTTTATAATGACCATTATCTTTACATTTTCTGACATATCCTGTATGTCAAATACTTTTCAAATTAATAGTTAGGTGGATGTGCTAAGGTTGGTAACACTGTAACATATGGACTGTCTGATATTCATTGATTTGGGCCCATGAAAATATTTCTTTACAGGCCTTCTATTATAAGCTATTCTTCCAAAGCCTTTATTTCACCTTGACTTACTAAATTTTATTTGTCCCTACTTATTTTGGAGAATGACTTTAAAAGGTGAGTTTAGCATGGTTATTCTTTTAAATATAGCAATAACTGTCTGCCTCTCCTACTTAAGGAAAAAAAAAAAAGCTACTGTCATGCTTACTGTTGTTAGTAAATAATCCACTTGCATTAGGTCTTGTATTGTTTTTAATCCCTCTTGACCAGATGAAATTTTACCTCTGAGTGTATTTTTTTCCCCTTAATCTGACCTACCTATTAACTATTCAATTACTAATTCCTAAGAACAATTAACAGTTACATCATTTTCAGAACATGAGGGTTGCTTTACATAAGTAAAACAAATTTACTTTGAAACAACTTAATTAAGTGTCATCAATGGTTCTTTCTCTGTAAATTCTATGTAGCCATCTGCATGATGTAGAATTTGTTATATTGTAGTTGCAATAGTAAATAAACTTTAGAATTTTAGATGGTATTTTTTAAAAAAATGAAAGAAGTCATAAGCAGCATTTATTACTTTGGTATATCGCACTGGTCTTGCGATATACCGAAGTACTAAATGCTCTCCCTTCACATTTAAAAGGTATTTCATGTTGACTTCCTACTGCCGCAGTCTGGCTACACACTGCATGCTCCAACTACTGGCTGTCACAGCATCAATGCCTTCATTCCACAGCCAACATCATTCCTTCACAGGGT
Organism: Miniopterus natalensis; assembly: GCF_054644295.1. Lineage (NCBI taxonomy): Eukaryota > Metazoa > Chordata > Mammalia > Chiroptera > Miniopteridae > Miniopterus > Miniopterus natalensis. Next base: position 33,839,540 of record NC_142094.1, read on the forward strand.
CAGAGCTCTGGTCCACATACCCTGCCCTGCAGGAAGTTCGATGCCTGCGAAAGAACTTGTGATAAACCAGGCCTCGCAGGGTGGCTAGCTTTACTAAGATGACAACGGAAAGTAGCAGCTCATTGGTTGTCCCTTTTCTAGACACTGACCAGAGACTCTATTTTTGCTCAAGCTTTCACTTGTATTTACCAATCTATTCTTGGTACTTCCCAACTGGTCAGGTTGCTCCCCCAGCTCTTCTCTGATTTGTGAGCCAACCTGGTGAGTCTCTGAGGCAATCCCACAAGGACACTCAATACTCTGGGTGGCCCGGATCAGGCTGTCAGTGCCTTGAAAAGCAACGCCCTTTGAGGCTGTAGCCGGTCCACATGCTCCTTCTCGGCAGCGTAGGTGCCCTATTTCATGTCTCCTCGCCCCAGGTGTGGCTGTCAGGTTACAGAAAGGTGGGGGTGCGTAATGTGGTTCCTCTTCCATCTCTGCCAGCGTTTTATTTGCTTCCTACTACTTTTCATCAAACTCTCTAGTCAACTTCTCTTATGTCCCTCAGTCCCAGGAGCTGCTCCAGCACCCATTGTAGGTCTTCATGAAGGCCGCGGAAGATCTCCTGCAGTTTCCAGAAATGCTCACAGGATGTGGGGGAGGTGACCACGGTGCTGGAGCCACCAAGATTCACGGAGGTCAGCTGTCCCTCTGGGAAAGCATCACAGCGGCGATAGCCACCAGTCCCCTGGACCAGTAGATGGCGCCTTTTATTGCTGCAGGCACTTCTTTAAATATGTACATACATACATACGTATATACATTTCAATGAAGTTTCCTATACAGTCCATTTCCATTATGTGGCCAAAGTATCCCCATTGGCAAAAATGGAGAGAATGAATTAAATGGACTCTATTGGTTACTTTCAGCTCTAAAATACCTGTGGATTGCATGAATCTGAGTCTAAGGTGGATCTCTTTTCTACAGCTACAGACATAGTCAAGAGAAATGTAAAGTTGAATAGAATAGTGTTATAGTTAAGAACGCACAGGCCATTTTAAATCATAGGTTTAAAAGACCAATTTTCCAATAAAACATTAACAATAATATACAAACTACACTCTCCAAAAACAATTATTACCAACATTTTGATTTGGACTTGAAATAAGACATAGAAGAAACATATAAATTAATATAGGTCTTGTCCCTGGAAGGTCCAGATGTATGAATGTCTATTTAACCCTGACTTAGTCTACACTGAACAGGAAAAGGGAATTAATAATTATTACTGACTTGAGCCTCCTAACTTTCTACTTGAGGGTTCGTTCAAACCCTTCTGTTATCATTGTTGTTGGCTGTTTTCCCCATCACTTTATTGTTACTCTTATGATTCTTGTTGTTGCTAATAAAATGATAATTCGGTTGATAGGAATGTAAGCAGTGGCCCCAAACTGAAGATGGCTTGAGAAAGTTGAGAATAAGCCCAAGCTAAAGAAAGTGTCAAGCATAGGTGGAAGGTGAAAATTAGTAAAAGATTTGGCCAAAAGTAGAAAAAAATATTCAGCTTTGTTTTTAAAAAAATTTTGTTTGGGAAAAGGAAGACAGAGACATAGGAGAGAATAGGTCAAAAGAGCAAAAATAGAAGTCGGAAACGGGAGACACGGTATGTACGTTACAGTATATAGTTGGGACTCCACCTGACCATTCATTCATGTATCCATTCATTCAACAAATTTAACAGGTGCCTGTGATGGGGCTGCACTGTGCTGGGCCATGAGGATTTGGAAGTAAACAAGGTAAACATGGCCTGGAGTGATTAGGTCCCATTAGAAATGCAAACAAGTTTTGCTATGTATACTCAGTGGTCAAGGTATAAAAAGTTCAATGGATATTTATTTAAAATTAATATCTCATTGAAAATAATGTTTACTCCAGTTTTCCCCTTGAATATTTCCTTCTTCTCACATTTGTCTGAAGATCAAAAAATGTGTATTGCCCATGTAATTCCTTAATCTCCTCTTTACTTCTGAATTAAAATAGATATCTAAGTTCCAGATGCACAATTAATTCCTTTCTCTTCTTGCATTTTAATGTAGCACATAAAGGGTAAAGGAGGGGAAATTAGTCCAATAAACATAGCAATAAAAACTGTCAGTACATCTGAATCATTTCACCAATGCCCTGAAAACTAATTGTGCTCTAAAGCAAAGTTGACAGGTAGGAATAAACATGGTCCTTTCATCTTCTTGTCTGCAACTCCACTCTCATTCACAAGTCCCACAGGCCATGTGGGAGTCCTATCATTTACTGCTCCATTAGTCTTCTTGCTGTATAATTTACTTTCCCCTACCTTTCTGTCCTCCCTCTCTCATACTGATGTTCTGTTCTTGGTCTCAAATCCAGAGCCACAGATGCATTTGTCCTAGATAGGAGGCTGAAATCACAGATGCTCCCTAAAACCTTCCCAGATTCCACCAGTTATATTTAAGGTCTTCGGCCTTGGTGTTCCTTAAGCACGACAAAAGTCCTTATTATTGGGCTATATCATATGAAATTGCCATTTTTCAGGTCAAATATGGTCAAATGTAGTCAAATATTAGAAACAGTGTATTCTGATTCATGCTCCACTCCTTGAAGGCAGGGGCTGAGTCTCACTCATCTTGCTACTCTCCCTGGCATCTAGCACAATGCCTTGCTCAATGAGAGGATCAGCCAACACCGTGGAGTTGACATGCTGAATTTTAAAAACCTCAGCACTCCAAAGTAACAAAGATGGTGCACGCGTCTCTAAAGTCCTTTTAACTACTACTACAAGGATGGCCTTAATTCCTGACCTAGATGACTTAAATTTCTGAAACTAGTACCTGGGGGAAAAAAGAGGGCAGATCTGTAGTTGAAAGATGCCTTGGCACTGCCCTGGTTGCTGACTTGCTGCTACATTCACTGGGTATCAGGGGCCCAGATGTTATTATATGATTAAGTCAATTTCGACCAGAAATATTGTGAAAATCCTGTGGCCTGAGGAAGCCCTGGTGTTCAGAGTATAAAATTCTAACAGGAAGCCCAAGTAAAATGTGCAATGTTTTATTGGCTGTCTTATATCCTTAAGTTCTTTTTAATATGAGAGCAAAAAAGAAATTGGTTGGCAATATAGTGCTTGCCGCATTTCTGTTGCTAAGCAAAGGGACACTAAGAAGACAGAAAGCTGACTGTAAATCGGGGCAGTGAAACGCTAATCTCCTCGGTGTTATGCTTGACTGATTTGCTGGGGGAGGAAGGCAGCAATCTGAATTGGTGTGTCCAAAGGCTACAGAATGTGGTCCCAGAATTCACAAAGGAAATCACTTCCACTGTGAAGTTTGTAGTTAAAAAGATAGGATCTCAGTTGTGGGAAAGGAATGATAAGGCAACCTCAAGCAGCCTCCATGTGCTCTTGGACATTTTTTCCAATAAGTGGTTATAAAAGAGCTACATAATAGAAAAATTATGACCATCCAAATATCAGTATATTTTGAAATGATGGTAATATCATCTTTTATCTTAAGAAGGTTTTCATTTCAAATATGATAAAATGTGAAGTCTTTTTTTTTTTCAGTAATAGGAAAATATTTAAGTTTTAAACTTATGAAAGAGTCCGGCAGCCTCACAATGTTTCATCCCCTGAAGGGTCCTTTAGGACTTAGAGTTAAAGAGAACTTAAAAGAGGCCCTTTGGGTTCTTTGAAACAGAGACCCTACAGCAAGAGGGGTGAACAGAGGAACTGAGAGAAAGAACCTCTCTGAGTAATCTATAAGTAAATACGATCTATTTCGCATATCCCCCTAGACAGAAGAGTGAATGCAGGAATGATATTAAAATTTTAGTCTCCCTGCAACACACCATTATCTTGGATTCACCTTGACGATATAAACAATGAAAAAGGAAGAGAGGCTATCCCTAGATCAAATCATCATGCTCGCTTTTCTTCACTGCCGTTTGACACATAAAGCATTAAAAGTCTCATTAAATTACTAACAAGTCTTGATTCGTCCCATAGGTATTATCTGTATGAAAAGTACTTATGATACATTTTGAGAGTATTTATGTTGCTCTTTTCTGAGAAATTTTTATCAACTGCATGTTAGTATGCCCTCAAATAAGAGAACAGGCATATGAAGACTGGCCCAAAGGAGTTGCTATGGCTTCAAAAAAAAAAAAAAAAAAAAGACCCACAAAAATTATATTTGTTTGGGAACAACTATGTCATACCTTATTCTAAGAATAATTTATTTACCAAAACAATGGAAAGAAAATCTTTAAAACTTTACCAGGAAGATGGGAGAGGGCAATATAAGAATCCAGACAACAGTTTCCTCTGAGTAGAATTGTTCTGTTCCCATCTTCCCGAGCAGCGTATCTATTGATATCTACCAGTTAATTAGCACATCCAAGTCCACCCGAGTCCCTTCGAGCGTCTGTGTCAGACCCACATTCCTCCTTGTTCCCAGGGGCACCGGAAGGCGCCCTGCCCGACCTTCCCAGGCATGGCGGGGAAGGAGCTGACAGGCAGGGAAGCAAACAACTCGCACAGGCCCCACAGACGAGTCCAGGAAGGAGGAAGTGCACGGAGGGTGGGTATGTGCCTGCAGGGACACGGGAGCAGGGACAGGCCCGCAGCCGGCAGTGCAAAGCTGGGAAGCAGCCATCCCAAGGCCTGAGCAGGGCGGCGGCCTTCTGCTTGCTTCCGCCTCCATGGTCCGTCCCAGGGCCTGTAGGGCCAGGGCTGAGGCTCTGCACTGCTCCTAAGCAGCTCCCTTATGCACACCCACAAGTAAATGGGCCTGTGACGAAACTCCCTTCAGGTTTCCCCCTTGAGCCTGCTGTCTGTTTCCTGCGGGGCCCCTACTGATACATCACCCAAGTCGTGAAAGAAACGTTTAACAGCCACGCCAAGGTAAAGGGCCCTCTAACTCACCACTAGAAGCCTCCCTCTGACTGATGTCTACCAATTAACTGCCATTTCCAAGTCCATCTCTGTGTGTTAGCAATCACGTACATATTTCTTGTTCACTGAAGACCTGGTCAAATACTTGTAGAAACTATGTCACTGAAGACCTGGTCAAATACTTGTAGGAACTATGTCACTGAAGACCTGGTCAAATACTTGTAGGAACTATGTCACTGAAGACCTGGTCAAATACTTGTAGGAACTATGTCACTGAAGACCTGGTCAAATACTTGTAGAAACTATGTCACTGAAGACCTGGTCAAATACTTGTAGGAACTATGTCACTGAAGACCTGGTCAAATACTTGTAGGAACTATGTCACTGAAGACCTGGTCAAATACTTGTAGGAACTATGTCACTGAAGACCTGGTCAAATACTTGTAGGAACTATGTCACTGAAGACCTGGTCAAATACTTGTAGAAACTATGTCACTAAAGACCTGGTCAAATACTTGTAGAAACTATGTCACTGAAGACCTGGTCAAATACTTGTAGAAACTATGTCACTGAAGACCTGGTCAAATACTTGTAAAACTATGTCACTGAAGACCTGGTCAAATACTTGTAGAAGTTATGTCACTGAAGACCTGGTCAAATACTTGTACAAAACCAGGACATGAGATAAGGTCTACGGTAAGAATGTCTACACTTTGTTTCTAGCCTCCCGATCAAATTTGCTTTTTCTAAAAAGGAAACGAAACCACGTGAGCTTGTCTAATGTTTCTCAGGAAATCCAGGATTCTTAGTAATCACCTCCAATTTTCAATCATGTTTAACATCCTTTACTCATTGATTCCAGATTTTTGCTCATGACTGGTATCAAAGTACCAATGTAATTTATCTATAAACCAGAGAATTAAATTTCTTTTCAAAATTTACATCAACCTTGGCCAATTATAATCTCTTTGCTCCTCTCCCATTCTTCATAGCTCTACAAAGTCACAGAATTCAATATACTATTGCATTTATCATACTGTTACGTAATTAACTTTTCTCGTGCTTGTTTTATCCCCTAGACTGTGAGCCCTTGAAGGCAGGGATTGTATTTTATTCGTCTTGACACTGCTGGCATCTAGCAAAATGTCAGGGTATTAAAGATTCCCAATAACAGATTGCTGAACTGAACTTAAAGCACCACTGTGGTGGCTTTAGATTTTCTCATATCCTTGGGCTTCCATTTCCTCTTACTGGTATTACGCCCTATCCAATCTAATATTTATATCCTTTACAGAGAAATGTGCTGGGAGGAGACAAAGTGCGGCCCCTTCCTAAAAAGGGTCTCATGGTAGAACCATCCTTTCATTTTCTACCTTCTTGTTCTGAATATATAGGGTGTCCCCCCAAAAAAATTATACACACACTTTGAATAATTATAAAGACAGTGTTTCTTAAAATACATTTCATTTTCAAAATGAAGCTGTCAGCTGTTAAAATGTGTATACATTTTTGGGGGACACCCTGTAGCGATAAGCTTTTCTTATCTCTGGCATTTTCAGCCTTCGGCACATTTCCTACAGGCCTCTGATTCTTGCACTTGGTGATCCGGCTCTTCTCCCAACAGCATGTCCTGTTTCCTCTGGGTGCCCATTTCCTCTGTGAGAGGGCCTCTCAGCCAGTCACTTACACACAGGGCAACTTCCTCTTTTCTTCTGCATTGCGACCCACAGCTATTGTTCTATTTGAATTTCAGTCCTGACAGCGTCCCAGCTTATTCAGCAGTCTCTTCGTTTCTGGCCAACAGTTATCTGTTCTACCAAATTTTTTTCCTTTCTTTTCTTTCTTTTTTGGCACAGAGGGTAAAAACTATTTTCCACTGGCAAGGATGTGGCTCTCTGGGATCCAGGGTTTTAAATACAGCTCATGCAAATAATGCCATTTAGAAAATTGTCTTTGGACTACTGAGTAGTTGGTTTTCAAGGGCATTCTCACTAGCTCAGGCATAACCTCCTCAAGTTTGCAGAGTGCATGGGGCAGGAAGGAGGCAAAGATATTTTCTCTGCATCTGAAGTTCTACAGGTTGTCCTACTGGGTTCTGATGTCGAAAGAGAGAGGATCTGGCAGAAAGAGGAGGTGACAATAATTACAACCCAAAACAACATCTGTTATGCGAATTGTGACATTTGCTGTCACTGTATAGGTTTGGGTTTGCAAGGCTAATCTGTAAAGCTGTTTATTCCTGCCTCATGAGAAACTGCACTGGGCTCACGTAAAAACTGACTTCTGGTCCCAATTTTGCCACTAACTCACCAATCTAAAGCAGGAATTTTATTTCTCCATGGTTTACCTTCCTCCTCTTAAAGTCATGTGAGCTGTAGTAAATGTTTGCTAACATCTTTTCGACCTCTGATGTTCAATGATTCCCTGAAAGCAGCAAGTAGCTAAGGGAGGTGTTTTTTGTGATTAGAGTAAATGGAAAACCTCCACAGGTTGCCTGTGTCATCAGGGCCATTGCCCTGGGGGAATCTGGGTTCAGATTCTGACTGTGCCATTTCCTACCTCTGTGAACTTGGCCTAAGTATTCCTGAACCCTGGTTCTTCATCAGGAAAACTGAGATACAAGTGAAGGTTAAAAGAAAAAACACACATGTAAAACACCCAGCTCAGGAGTGCCATGTGGTAATTTCTCAATAGATATAGGAAAATAAGCATAACTATAAAATAAGAATGGCTACAAATGGAATTACTGTAGAATTACTAAGAATTATAAAAGCAGTGTTTCATTTTCTGATGGTAGATACATAGAAAAGATGTAGATTCTTTTTTTAAATTGAATTTATTGGGGTGACATTGGTTAATAAAATTATACAGGTTTCAGGTATACAATTCTACAACTCATCATCTGTATATTGTGTTGTGTGTTTACCATCCCACATTCCTTTCATCACCACAATGGAATACTACTCAGCTATAAAAAAGAAGAAAATTTTACCTTTTGTGACAGGATGGATGGACCTGGAGAGTATTATGCTAAGTGAAATAAGCCAGTCAGAGAGAGACAAATACCATATGATTTCACTTGCATGTAGAATACACTGAACAAAATAAACTAACAAAGTAGAGACAGACTCATGGATACAGAGAACAGACTGAGAGCTGTCAGAGAAAAGAGGGTTGGGGGGCTGGGCGAGAAGGGTGAAGGGATTAAGCAAAGAAAAAGTAGAAAAATGTAGATTCTTATTTTATTTATTTATTTTAAATTTTGTTTCAATCCAATTTATTTTGTTAAAATTTATTGGGGTGATATCGGTTAATAAAATTATATAGGTTTCAAGTGTACAATTCTCTGATACATCATCTGTATATTGCATTGTGTGTTTACCACTCAAGGTCAAATCATCTTCTGTCATCATATATTTGACCCCCTTTACCCATCACTATCCCCCACCCCCTTTCCCTCTGGTAACCACCATACTATTTTCTGTGTCTATGAGTTTTTGTTTGTTTGTCTTGTTTATCCACTTGTTGCTTTCAGTTTTGTATCCCACATATGAGTGAAATCATATGGTTCTTGAGATTTAATGCAATCTCCATCAAAATCTCAATGGCATTAAAAAAAATTGAACAAAAAAAATCAGATTTCTGTGGAACCACAAAAGACCCGAAATAGCCAAAGCAATACTGAGAAAAAAAGAACAAAGCCAGAGGCATCACATTCCCTGACTTCAAATTATACTACAGAGCTACGATAATCAAAGCAGCATGGTATTGGCATTAAACATACAGACCAATGCGACAAAAAAAAAAACCTCTTCGATAAATGGTACTGGGGAAAATTGGAAAGCCACATGCAAAAGAATGAAACTAGATTGTTGTTTGTCCCATATACAAAAACTAATTCAAAATGGATCAAATACCTACATATAAGACCTGAAACAATAAATTACATATAAGAAAACATAGGTACTAACCTTATAGATCTTGATCTTAGAGAGGATTATATAAATTTGACCCCAAAGGCAAGGGAAGTAAAAGCAAACATAAATGAACGAGGCTATATTAAACTTAAAAGCTTCCGTATACAACAAAAGAAACCATCAACAAAACAAAAAGGCAACCAACCAAATGGGAAAAGATATTTGCAAACAATAGCTCCGATAAGGGCTTAATACCCAAAATATGTAAAGAACTTACACAACTCAACAACAACAAACAATCCAATAAAAAAAATGGGCAGAGGATCTAAATACACATTTCTCCCAAGAAGACGTACAAATGACCAAAAGATTTGTGAAAAGATGCTCAATTTCACTCGCTGTTAAGGGAATGAAAATCAAAACTACAATGAAATACCACCTCCTATCTGTTCAAATAGGTATTCTCAATAAGATAAGAAATGATAAATATTGGAGAGGTTGTAGAGAAAAAGGAACATTCATTCACTGCAGGTAGGAATGTAAACGGGTACAGCCACTATGGAAAACAGTATGAAGGTTCCTTAAAAATTAAAAATAGACATCATATAGCCCAGCAACCCTTCTTCTGGGTATCTTAGTTAACATTTACTCTCAAAGATATATGCACCACTATGTTGACTGCAGCATTATTCACAGTGGCCAAGACATGGAATCAACTGAAATGTTCCTCAGTAGATGACTGGATAAAGAAGATACACATATGTACAGTGGGATACTACTCAGCCATATGAAAAGATGAAATACTGCAATTTGTGACAACACGGATGGACCTTCAGAGTATCATTAAGTGAAACAAGTCAGACAGAAAATGTCAAGAAACATGATTATTTTATTATTCTTTTACAAGAGACCTACCCCAGAGCTAGCTAATTCTGGTCCAGGATTATCTTCTTAGGTCCATAAGAGGCTGGTTCTTATATTGTCCCAACCTTTTAGTCCTTTAAGCAGGAAATTTTCTTCAAATAATTACTAGGGCCATTCTGGCATTTCCATCAGGCTACTCACAGGAGGTCTCTCCTTGTGTTCATGGTAATATTTCTTTTGATATTTTTCTAGATCCTACATCATTTCATGTTATGTAGGGGCATTCCTTCAATGAAATAAATATATACTGATTTGGGCAAAAACATATTTTAAACACTGGAGAGGATACAACAATTTGAAAGAGAGGTTCTGGCCTTAGGAGCCAGGGGATTTTGTTAAAGGTAAGTAAGATAAGACATATTTAAAGCACATAATGCAATGAGGCTACAACATCTACAGTGCAGGAGGGAGCATTTGAGATGAGTCTTGAAGAATTAGTAACATTTTATCGGCAAAATCGATAGGCCAGGGCTGCTTGAGAAAGAAGGAATCTCAAAAACAAAGATAAGGCTAAAAGAATGCATTGCCCTCCTTAATGAGACACTACTAATTCAATTTGGGTGTGTTGGTCTTATCAGAAGAGAGTGAAAAGCCAATAAATATTTTAAAGCAATGGAAGACCTGAGATGGGTAAAAGTGGTGTTTAGTTTCCTGTGTGTGTGGTTTTTTTTTTAACTTTTCAATTGCAATTGACATTCAATTTTACATTAGTTTGAGGCATACAGCATAGTAGTTAGACATTTATGTAACTTACCAAGTGATCCCCTCAATAACCTAGAACCCACCTGGCACCATACATAGTTGCTACAATGTTATTGACTATATCGCCTATGCTGTACTTACATCCCTGTGACTATTTTGTAACTGCTAATTTATATTTTTTAAGCCCTTCACCTTTTACACCCAGCCCCCCAACCCCCTTCCCATTGGCAACCATTAGTTTTGTTCTCTGTATCTGAGTCTGTGTCTGTTTTGTTTATCTTGTTTCTTAGATTTCACATATAAGTGAAATCATATGGTTTTTGTCTTTCTCTGTCTGACTTTTTTACTTAATATAATACCCGGTGTTTAGTTTTTATTTAACAATTGAACCACAGCTTATTCATTCATCAGAATATGTTGAGTCCCTACGATGTGCCAGGCAAGTGAGTCTTTAATATATATAAATAGCATCTAAAATAATACATGCTCCTGGCCGGGCGTGGCTCAGTGGTTGAGCATTGACCTAGAATCCAGGAGATCGTGGTTCGATTCCCAGTCAGGGCACATGCCCGGGTTGCGGGCTCAATCCCCAGTCGGGGGCGTGCAGGAGGCAGCCGATCAATGACTCTCTCATCATTGATGTTTCTATCTCTCTGTCTTCCTCTCCTTCCTCTCTCTGAGACACATATATAAGAACTGGCTTTAAAATAAATAAATTAAATTAAATAAAAATAAATAATACATGCACAGACGTGAGAGATTAGAGGCTACCTGGGTGGTAGGTCTCAGAAACACATTCTGTGCTTTCCTTAGGTCTTCAGTTACTAATAACAAATATTTGTTGGAAGTTTCTACATGCCATTGTGTTGCATGCTTTTCAAGAATAATTGGATTAACTACCATGCTAGCCTTATGAAGTAGGCACTATTATCCCATTTTACAGCTGGAGAACTGAGGCCACTAGGTAGTAAATCACATGCTCAAGATTATACCACCAGAAAATGCACTGAGACAGAATTCAAACCCAGGGTGATCTTGTTCCAGAACTGGCCTTTCAACCACAATGTGATATCTCCTCTTTTAACCACTTTTCTGTACCATGCAAACCCCTTAATTGTAGAGAAGCACAAACAAGGCGTGAGGGCATTACTCTCAGCTTCTCGTTTTCTACTGATGACCTGCCCAGCATCCAGGCACCGGTGCCAAGGCATCACCCTCACACTCACTCTCAGCACAGGAGAAGGTGTCCAATCTTTTTATAGCTGGAAATATTTTCACACATTATCCAAGTGTGCAAAGAAAACTAAATGCCTAATGCCTCTATTTAGCTGTTTGGCTAAGAGTGCTTTGCATAACCTCCTTACACAGCCTGTTCTAAAAAAGGACTATCTGGGAAGCACCAATTTGAACTTTTATATATACTTGTTAGTGGGCTACTTAGGGTCGGAGGTGTTAAAATTGGTCCCCTGCTATTTATTTTTGTATTTTCTTAGACAAAAAAAATCTCATGAAATCTGGCTATTGCTGTATTGTTTTTATATGTTCCAATATTTCTATCATTTACTTCTGGTTTCCGGGTTACAGATGCTATTTAAGAACCAGTTTCTGTTTGCAAGGTTAGAGAGGCTGTGAGCTGATATTTTAGCTAAGAACAAAAATTCTATTTTAATTTATTTCTACAGAGCAGCTGGCTGAACTCCAACTTTCTTATATGTTGATCATGTTTTCTAAAACTACAGTTATTTTCCAAAGAGATATTTGTTATTATAACCTAAGCCAGCGGCCTCGCGGAGTTAAGTGGCCTGTCCAAAGTCACATAGCTGGGCAAAATCACCCCCTGGACGGATTTGGCACTAACTACAGTCCTCACTTGAATGATCCATATGGCTTCAGAAAGTATGCATCTCAGCTCTGACTTTGATAAACTTGTAAGGGACATTTCCCAGAGTCTCAGGACACTGTAAATTGCTGCCCTCTTGGAAAGAAGAAGAGTCAGGTTTATCTGCTTCATAAGAAGAAAGAAACAAGACATCTGAGTGTCGTGGGGAAAATTCTTACCTGCTATCCCTAGAAAACACTGGTGGAAATGATACAGTTGGTTGTAGAATCTGATACTAACACCGAGGCCGTGTTTTGTTGGGAGACAAAATTATTCTCACTAGTGTCCCTTAAAAAGTACAATAATATTTATCAAACTTCCCTAATTTATCTCAATCCCCTATTATAGATATCTCTCACATGACTTTATCTGAGTCCCTCGTTTATATTTGAAGCCTAAACCATACACTGAGCTAATGAATTCCATATCCCCTTCCTGTTGCGGAGTGTTGCTCAGTTGGACGAAAATCTTCCTTTTCAAGTCTTAAAGAATGCCATCTGGTTCTGATCTTCAAGGATTTGGTGAACATGTTCATGTTTACTCCAGACTTATAAGTTTTAATAACATTCCATCTGGAATACATTTCCCATACTGGAACACTAACTATTTTTATTACACCCTAATACCGAATCCCTTCTAGTCTTTTGATTATCTTAGACGCTTTTCCTAGAACGATCTTCTATGGCCCACTTGAGTGGGGAGATAAATTCCACATCGTAGTCATGGACATATGATCATGTTGTGAAATGGAATGTTCTCCTCAAGACTCTTTCGGTTGTAGAAAACAGAAGCTCACTCCAGGTAGCTTAGGTAAACGGAGTTTGTTATGTGGATGCAATGTCAAGCATGGTCTTAGAGAAACTAGGAGAATGCCAGATCCTGAAGTGGTTCCTTCCAGCGCTCATTCAATTCTGTTCTATATTCTCCACCGCAGCCTGTCTGCCTGTCCATCCCACCCTCACCCCTTCACCTTCCAGTGCACGTGTGTCTTGCCTGTGGGCAGCCTGGTCACCTGCACCGACCATTCTGCACACCGCATTCCAATTTTGGAAGTCATCCCTGACTGGCTCAAGTCTTTCTGCCACTTTGTTCAAACACTTGAGAGAAAGAATACGACTGACCTCTGTCCAATGAGTAGATTAGCTCACTTTTGATTAGGACTCTGTCTCTAATGAATTAATCAGGGAGAGTAATGGGGGGGGGGGTCACCCGATAAGTGCGGCTACTACTTCCAGGAGTCAAGGGAGAGGCATGACTCTGGATTCTGGCAGGCAAAGAAACATGTCTAATACAGGGCAGGGAAACAACTCACACTTGATTTTTAATCATTTTTTGGATGATGTCCTATATTCCAGAAACAGCCACCACTTCTGTTTGATCATTTGTCAAGAATTATTATTTGGTCTCATTGTACTGAGGCACCTTCACAGGTCTTTTCCCTCAAAGGGCAATAAGATAATAAATATTGTCACTGTTGATTTTGTAGCTTTTCAAGTGACGATGTGAAATAACAATCACTCTGCTGTGAAATGCTTACTGTGATATTAGAGAGCCTGAAAATTTTAAGCATAAAACATACGCACATAATATTATATATAAATATACATATATTTCCATGTGCATACCATTTAGCATCCCCTTTTTGCATTGCAGTGTCTATATTTCAAACAGGAGCATACCAGACCTGGTAAATAGCTAGCTGCTTCTTGAGTAACCAACTTCAATTCCTTATTAGAATAAAAGACGGCACAATGATTCTGCTTTATTACTCATATCTGCAATAATTAATGCATCACTCATTAAAAGGCCATTTGTTAGGTTTTGCCAACCAACAGTACAGAGGTTCGGCTGAAGTACATTGTCACAAATAAGTCAGTCTGTTCTACTTTTAGAGTCCTGGATACTGGCCCTGCTGGAGATCTCAGATTTAGTTTGTACGCACACATGCCCCCAGAAAATTCTCCCCTACATGCACACATCTCCTTTGGGAACCTCATTTTATTACCTTTAGTTTGCCAAGTGAAAAGCAGTCAATCAGGACCATTCGACAATCTGTCAGTGGCAGAATCTTGTAGAACTATAAAGGTATGAGCGCTGGCTGTTTGCAAGAATATAGGCAATAAAAATGAGGCTGGTGTACAGTGACCTTGACAATAAGACATAAAACCTCAGATTGTTAACCAGGATAAAACACTGTGTTTTTTATCTGGGGTTTTGCCACATTCTCTAACAAATGCCATTCCATGACAAGGAACAACATATACTGTGATGTAAAGCTTAGCTTGAGCGCAGTTGAGGACTGCAAGATCAGTTACCAACTCCCCAGAAACCATCAAATCAAAAAAACAGGAGAGGAAAAAAGTCTCAGAGCTTGCCAAATAGCTCCAGAATGGTCTGAGCTCATCAGAACGTCAGTTCAGGACGGGGCTTTTCGGGGGCGGGGGGGGGGGGGGGGGGGGAGTGTGTGTGTGTGTGTGTGTGTGTGTGTGTGTGTGGTGAGCTCACGTTCAATGGCAGAGCTCAACAAAAAAGGATGGTTCCAATGAAAGGCAGTTTTTATACACCCCCAAGGACAAGAAAAGGAACTCGGGTTCAAGCAGCAAAGAAGTGACCACAAGCTCTGTTCTGGGGAAGAAATACGCTCTGAAGAGACTAGAAGTTCGGTCTCCACAGAGACAGATATGAAACACAAACCCAATTCAACCACTCACTCTGACAGGCCAATAAAGAATGAACACGCCATGAGCCCCAAAGGTGGGCGCTTCTTTGGCTCGATCTGTTCTGTGCCCTAAATACCTATTCCAAGCACTCATGTTACCTTCCCTTTCTGACATTAACATTTCTACATTTTTAAAAATTTTAATTAGGAAATTATACAACAGTAAGTAAGCAACCAAGGATGGCCCTCTAAAAATTGCTTCTGCGATGTTTTACATACAGTGTTTGTTGTAATGCCCTAGCCGGTTTGGCTCAGTGCTTAGAGCATTGGTCTGTGGACTGAAGAGTCCCAGGTTTGATTCTAGTCAAGGGCACTTGCCTCCGTTGCAGGCTCCATCCTGCCCCCCCCCCCCCATTAGGGATAATGCAGAAGGCAACCAACCGAGTGGTGTGTCTCTATCACATCGATGCTTCTCTCTGCCTCTCTGTCTCTCCCTTCCACTCTCTCTGAAAAGCAATGGAAAAATGTCCTCAGGTGAGGATTTAAAAAAATGTAATCACATTTTTCAGAGACCCAGACTAGAGACTTTTCACCTCCTGGAATGAATGCGCGAGCCTCTCTCCCTTACTCCATGTAGAAAGGCTGGGGCAGACCTTACCAGTTGCCCAGGACCCACTGAGGTAAATTCCAGCCCGAGACCATGGCTAATGGTTACCAGGCTACCAGGGAGGGGGGCTGAAACTCCGGTGATACTCTTCCAAACCGGGGAGCCCTCTGCCAGTGCACTTCAGGACTGCTTCCCATGTTTACAGCTATTAATCAGCTGCCCAGTATGTACCAGGCATTTTTTTCATATGATTTTATTCTCACCAAAACCTAAGAGGGTACTGTATCTTATGAGATTTTTTTAAATTACCTAAGTAATATGTGTTGTTTCAAAAATAAAAAAAGTAAAGTATAAAGTGAAAAAAGTAAACACTACCCCTATTCACATGCAAGCTGGACCACTCATCACACTTCTCAGTGCTTTGGGGATCTTCCAGAAATCTTCTATACACGTGTCTTGGCATTTTTTCCCATAATCTTCTGAAACATTTCATTTCACACTGTGTCTTGGACATTTCTCCATAACTAATTTATCTGAATCCCCATATCAAATGCATTTTCCCATTGCTAATTTCCACATCTAAGTCATTTGCATTCTTACAGTGGCTGCATAGTATTCCACCAAACAGACATTGTGTTATTTATTTAACCAGTTTTCTCAACATTTGTTTTTCCAGTTTTTTACTATTACTAATAATGATGTAAAGAATATCTTTGTACTTTTTTAAATATAATAATTGCAAGTGATATTCTTGGTTAAAATTAGTAACGTTTTAAATTTTGATAGATATTACATTACATTTCTGAAATGAGGATTTTAGTGCCATTTTACTTGTTGGCAAAACAAGGCTCAGGGAGGTTAAGATACGCTGCAGAAGTCACAAAGCTGGGAAGCAAAGTTACAGAGTGAGGATCTGGAATTGTGTTTATCTGGTTCCAAGCTTTACCACTTCTACCCTTGTCACTTGATTTCATGAAACCTTAAAGGTCTAATAAATAATCTATTAAGTTATTCTTAAATTTCTGGAAGGAATAGAGTCAGTTTGGTACTAGCATGGACAATAAAAGATTTATTCAGGATGAGACAAACTATTGATCCACTCCTTTTTGCAAGGGACATGAGACTCCAAGAATTTTAAATATGATATCACTTACTCATTCATTTATCAAAAAATAACTGAGCTCCTATTCTCTGCTAATCATGGTGCTATGCCATCGAGGCTCATGGTAAACACGATTGACAGGGTTTCTACATTTTAATTGAAAATTAAGATACTAGCCAAACTGTCATAAAAATTAATGTAAAATTAAATAGTCATGTACTGCTTAACAACAAAAATATGAATTGAGAAATGTGTCGTTAGGCAATTTCATCATTGTGTGAACATCAGAGTCACTTACACAGACCTAGAGGGAATAGCCTATTCCTCCTAGGCTACAAGCCTGTATGGAATGTTACTGTACTGAATACAGTAGGTAATTGAAAAAATGGTTAACATTTGTGTAACTAAACATAAAGAAGCTACAGCATAAAAGACAAAAAAGGGTGCACCTATATAGGGCACTTTGCATGCACAGAACTTGCAGGGCTGGAAGTGGCTCTAGGCGAGTCAGGGAGTGAGCGGTGACGGACTATGAAGGCCTAGGGCATTCCTGAGTTACTTTATAAACACTGTACACTTAGGCTACACTAAATTTATAAAACACAAGATTAAATCAAACACAAGGTAAAATGCAATCAAGAGACTAGATAAACACAAGATCTATGAGGGTGCTGCCAGAGTCACGTGCTATACTGTTTTATAGCAAACTACTTTTTATAAGTAGAAAGAATATACTCCAAAATAATGATAAATAGTATAGTAAACGCATAAAGTGGTAACAGTCATTTATTATCATTATCAGGTATTACGTAGTGTACACAGCTGTATGTGCTGTACTTTTATACAAGTGGCACTGCAGCATGTTTTTTCTACACCAGCATCTCCACAAACATGTGAGTAACGTGTTGTGCTATGACATGACTGCAATGACGTCACTAAGCAATAGGAATTTCAGCTCCACTGTAACCTTATGGGACGCCCGTGGTACATGCACTCTGTCATTGACTGAAACGTCACCATGCAGTGCCTAACTGTAAATGACAAGCAAAATCATATCAGTGACCTACGGGCTTCTAACAGGACTTGACATAGGCAAGGGCTCAGAATGGAATTTCTCCAGTTAAAGCTGATTGTGCCGACATCCCTCAGGCAGATGGGAGTGACTAGAGCAGGAAGGAAGAAAAACACATTCCGTTCTCCGCGGAGGAAAATTGTGGGTAAAGGTCACAGTGAGAGGAACCGATGCAAGTTCCAAGGACTGAGCAAAGGCGCATGTGGTTCTAACACAGGAATGGAGAAAATGTAAGGAGGCCTGGAGGGCCTTGCGAGTCTAGGGAAGAAACATCATCTTTAGTAAAACAGGAGCTGTCAAAAGGTTTTTAGGAGGGTGTACATCAAATGGCAGATTAGACAATGATTATTTAGCTCCCAGCAGCAACGCTCAAAGGTATATGAAGCATAAATACAATTGAACTACATGAGGAATGCACTCTTTTTCTTTCACTCTCCCTCAAAAAGCAATTTACTTAAATGACATTGTTAAATCTGAAGCTACAATGGAAATTATCACCATCATCATCAGGGGACAGCAACACATATGAAGAGTTAAATTAGAGAGCTTTCCAAATCAACTTAGCAGCAAATGCTGACATCAATTTAAAATTAGCGACTACATACGCAGTACAAGTAGTCACTTGGGGAAGCACATTTTAGGAAGAATTCACTTAGGCCAGACGTGTGTGCCAGCTGCTTCAGAAAAGAGACTCTGTCACTTACCCCATAACCTCAGCCTCTCCAAGCCTTCTAAACATCAAGGTTCCACCGCAAAGTCAAGTTTCCAGAGGGCAGACACAGGACATAAACACCATGCACGAGCATCGGAAACGCGAGCCTCTGTGCCCAAGAATACAAGTGTGACCTCAGCACGTGGCGCTGTGGGGCCTCCAACCCAAACACCCACAGTCTAGGGCGCTTTGGCCACCACACAAACGCTCCCCTCCAACAGTCTCTGAAGAATATGGTCCAATGACAGAAAATGCTCGTAAGGGTTTAGAGTTGTCCTAAAGAACAACTGTAAGAGGTGTCCGTAAGATAAATTCGATTGCCAGGGTCTCCAGGCCCCAAATTGCATTATCTGGCATAACACTCAAGGCCCTTATTCGATAGTCTCAGCTGTGATTACAATCACCTTTGCACCATTTCTCCTACCCCCTCATCCTGACCACACCTTATGCCCCAGTCACCTGGATGCTTTACCTGGTCACAGCGACACTATGCCACATCTCTTGGTTCCTATTGCTTTTGCCAAACGAAATGCCATTCCTCATTGCAGAGCTCCAACTCATCTTTTAAAACCAACCCATAATGTATAGTCGGGGAGCAATTCGACATTTTTTGAGAATTAGGCTCTTAGAAGATAAAGATGAATAAATCACAATTTTTGTCCCCAAGAAAGTCATCTAATGCTGTCTTTCCTTTCACAGTGACTACCAGATTGCTTCTAACAAATAAAGGTAAACATGGTAACTTGGCTATACCCAGGCAAAAATAATAAATTCATTGTACTAGCACCCAAAATGAGAACAGAACACGCAAAGTCCTAATGTACACTATCCTGTCACAAGCACAGGGTACATACAGTATCCTCAGTGCTTTAGAATTTCCTGACTCCTATGGAAAAAAATATATTATAGAATGTATTCATTTTACTTATTCATTGTTTCAATTTGTGATGTATAAGATATTACGCTAGGTACTAAAGGCCAGGTAGATGATTGACAAGTCTGTGTCTCAGAGAACTTGAAGTCAAGTAAGTAAGACATAGATAGACACAAATAAATATATTACACAGGGATAAAGTCCAAAGAGTTAACACTAAAGTCCTGTCTGGGTTCAAAGGGCAGAGAGTTCCCCTAAATAATGGATGTGCCATATTATCTACCCATCCACCTTATTACCACTAAGGGATCTGATGCTGAACACCAGTGGAGAATATAACCAAGGGCTCACCCAGTGGTCCCTGGGCTCATCCAGTTGTTACTGGAGCACCGTGTTGGGTCCCCCGAGACAATCCATCTCAGTTCAGGCAGTTATAAATGTTAGTCATTGCTTTCTTTCGCTGACCCACAACATATTTTCTTGAAACTTCTCTCCATTAGTCCTGTCTTCCTCTGGTAACTTCTGGAGTTTATGCTTCCATATTTATTATCTGAAAATATTAAATAAGTGTACATTCTTCTGAAGATTTATCTTCTACCATTTTCTTTTGTTGACTTCTCTCTGGATCTGTGTCCTTATTTGAGATATGAACTAACCCTCCTAGCTTCTAATATCCTCGAATTGTATTAGTACGTCATTAAGCTTCTCTTTGAATTTATTAATAAGCACATGGCGGGGCAAAAGTAGGTTTACAGCTGTATGTGAAACACAAAGTTTATTCTTGTATTATTATTTATTAATTACTGGATTATTTTCCTTATGACAACTGTATATCTAGCCATAAAAAGTTTCCATCAAGTTGGCATTAATTAATGACATTGTTACAGGAATGAATCAAACAGCCAAAAATATACCAAATAGACTTATCACTCAGTTCACAACCCTCCCCTCATTGATAAGGATTGATAAGCAACTGACGTACGTCTTGCTAAAATCCAGATATATAATGTCTACTACATTTCAATTATCTATCAATCAAAAAAAATAAAGTTTAACTGCATGAAGTGATCATAGTGAACCTACTCTGAGTCTCAGTGGCCAACTCTTCCTAAACATTTTATAAAAATTCACCCCATATGCTAGAATCAGTTTCAGTTCGTTATCTACAGATGAGGAAATCCACATTTTTGTTAGAAATGGAGAGGTTACCAATTTCTGTTTTCTAGCAATGCTCCTATGTTCTGTGAATTCTATACAATGAATCTGAAACTTTTCTAAACTAGCTAGTTTTAATAATGATGCAATTTAAGAAAGGCTCAGCCTAGAGCTGCATTCACTTAAAAAGCAACCCCAACCTGCAGAGAAAACACATACGCATTGTGTTAACAATATTAATAATGTATATTGTATGTGTAATAAATGAATAAAACATGAAATAAACACAATTCCCTACTTTAAGAAGAGCAAAGACCTCAACAAAAGATTTTAAATGGAAAATATGCTAAAATATGTTTGCCTTTGCTATGAAAAAATTAAACTAGCAAATTACTAAGCAAAGATGGGTGCCTAGGATATCTTTATGATAAAACTATATTTAATAAAATTCATTAAAAAATTAGTGTACATATTTTATATGCATTGCAAATCAAAGTTCTTTCTTCCTATTCTAATGACCAACACTGATTTTTATGGCTATTTGGGGGGTGGAGGGTGGGGAGTAGAGGCACTGCTAAAAGTGCCACACAGTTTTCATAGATCATTTCCAAGTTGGATGGTTCCACTGGGCCAGATTCTGCCCACCTCCACCCTCATTTCAGGGCATGTGGGCTTCTTCAGTCCTATTCTCTGAATAAACCTGACAGTGAGATGAGGCTTGGGTTTTACTTAAGAGGTTGCACCCTTTTAAATACCTTGTAATACAGTCTACGGGTGTGTAGGAAGCGCTGTAGGTGGAAAATTAAATAAAGGTAAATTTGTTCTTACATATCCAAAAACCTTCTTAGTCACACAAACATATAAAATATTGTATCACCTGGAGAAAATTTCTCAGGCACAAATGCAAATAGTTTGAAGTCCAAAAATACTCATTATCTGCTAAATTGCTGAGCAACAAATTTCCATTGCTAGACAAGGACAAGGTGTTTTAAAGAGAAGTGAGTGGGGGTAAGGCTAAAGAGATCCCGAGGGTGGAACTTATGCCCTGAAAGAGTCTGCCTAGCCCTCAGGCCCCAGAATTAAGCGTTCACACCTCGCCCTGACTCTTGCCCTTCTAATGATGATGCTGATGACACCTGAATTAAGAGATACAAGAACCTGAAATCCACAACGTCTCACTGAAAAATGCTCTCTTCCCACATGTGTCTAAACCGAACTCACTTAGAAACAGGTCTAGATGAAGGCAACATCAGACCTTTGCAAAACTGCAACAGACAGTTTATCTTCTGTCCTCCTCAACAGGGCCTTTTCTGCAGTTGCCTCATTTCCTGATCCCTCTCTCCAGCCTATGTGCCTTTAATGCTTCCTTCTTTTTATCCAAAGATACCTTTTGCTGGATGAGCAGGTAAGGGGAATCATCAAAACACAATTAAAATACTCTTTCTCTCGGGTCCCCTCACTGCACCAGAGTATACAAAGGAAAACAATTTAGTTAACTAATCTATAGCTAGGCAGGAGTGACTACTGAAGTTCTTCCCCGGGAGAATATCTGCACTACATTTGTGAACCAACACACTTTTATTCATCAATTCTACTTCTAAGGATTTGTTAGAAAATAATTAAATGTGTAATGTGATATTATGATGTATAGTTTGAAGTACTGTTTTTATTATACTAACAAATTAAAGAAAGGAAATACCCCCAAAAATAATATGGCTATTACAATTACATTTATAGAAATGTGTGTAACATGGTGCATATATATATATATGAGATATTTTGAGTAAAAAAACAACTTTCATTATGCATGGTAAGATCCCACATAAAAATGTTTACATTTATATATAGATATTCACTGGGGTATGTGTGTAAATGCACCAGGCATAGTGCTGAGCACTTGGTAAACCAGAACACATAAGGCCTCTACCCACATGGAACACACAGTGTGGTGTTAAAGATAGACATTAACCAATGTCAACAAACAACTTCCATCCTCATGGGACTTATATTTTATTTTGTCTTTTTAAATATCTGAAGTAACATAACTATGGCTGCCATATCCTATCGGTCACAAAGACCTGGTATATAGAGGGAATGAACTATATAAAGCTGTGAATTCCAGGAGGTAAGAATCACCAGGCCATATTGAAAGCAGGCTACCATAGTCAGCCCTCTGGCCCCCAGTGATTCACATCTCTCCCAGTGCAAAATACACCTGACCTCTCCCAAAGCCAGCACAAAGTCTCTCATCAGCTCAAAGTCCAGAATCTCATCTAAATCAAGTCCAGGTGTGGATGATCCTTCTTCAGTACAGCTCCTGGAGTCCAGTTATCTTGATCTAAAGACCTGTGAAGTAAAAAGAAAAGTTTTCTGCCCCCCACATAACACACAAAGGTGGGACAGGCATAGGAAAACCGCTATAGACATGCCTGTTCAAAAGGGGCAGGAACAATACGATGGATGCACAGATCACTGATTAGTAGCAGTTATGAAACCCAACCAGGGAAACGTGCCAAGTTCTTTGATTAGAACAGTTTTACTTCCACATGGAATAACTTCTCATTGCATCTCAGTTCTGTCCGATTCATCCTTTCTTTTCCATGAAAGGTAATCTATGTTTTAATCATGTAGTTTTCTCAGCCCAATATTCATTTTATACTGTCACAATCTAATCTTTATCAGAGTTCAATCAGATAATCAAAACTTGCTAGGTTCCAGCAAAGGGACAGTGGCCCAGGGACCACCAGAGACACACAGAGAGGAACTGAGTTGTGTGGCTTCAAGGTGAGGACTGGAGGGACAGCCATCATTGTCCCTATGTTGAGCCCTCCTCCCACTTATATTTTATTCTTAAATGTATCTGTATGCCTGGAACATATTACTCATGATATAAACAATAATTTTCAACTGTTTTATAAATAAAAAATATTCTATATCTTCCCAGATTGCTTGAAACAGTCAATTAAATGGCAGAATTTAGAAAATTTAGCAGTGGTATATGTGGGTAGGAATACCATGAATCTGGCCTCTTCTCATTCAATTGTCATATTTATGGTAGCCACATAAGATTATATTATAAACTACATTTGGATTATAATTCTTATATCTAAAATCATGAAGCCATGTGACTTCCTTCTGTGAATCTCCCAGTGTTATTTCTAAATCCAGCCTGTAAACAGTGGGCAAAAGTTATTTATGAAATACACTGACTGAGCAAGATTTCTCAACCTTATTAAAGAAACAAACCAAGAACATTTTACTAAAGAAAGGGTCAGAACATCTGTGGAAAGGTGGGAGCAGAAATCAATTAAACATTTCTGACCACGGGCATAATTAGAAAACCCTCAGAGTTAATGCCAGAGTGTTTGAACCAATTAAGCCTCCCAGATAAAGGGAGACAACATTAATTAATGTTCCAACTAGAAATCAAGTTTTATTATCATCTGTTGAAAAGGAAAAGCAGACATACAGCTTTGCTCCAAAACACCTTTATTTAGAATTAACTTGAAGAGAAGGTGGAATGAGCTGTTCCTCCATTTCCCCCATAGAATCCGCTTTTCCATAGGAAAATGTGGAGGTAAGACATAAAGGGGAGGAAAAGTACATTTGAGTTCACTTCTCTTTTATAATGTGCTGTGTCTGATGTTTGCCTTTATTTAGACATTGCTGGATGGAAGAGGTAATTATCTTCCTTCCACTGTTCTTAGCTTATCAAAAGGAATTTATTTACTGCTTACTGTTTGCCTGTGTGAAAAGGTGGACTGAACTTTTAAGTTAAATAATGTAGAAAACATGGGGTAGGGAAAAAATGGTGTATTTTCATCCACCATCTTTTCTGTTTTAGAATATACTGCACTGACTTGCTGAAATTATCATGGAGGCTGAAGCTGTAAACCAGGGAACCATGTAGAAATTCTGGCCTGTAACCCACATTTACATACATCATAACATTTACTATTAACTGGGTGAGCGGTTAATCGTGCTATTTTATAATTTTCAGAATTTATACACAGAGAGATTGAGGGAGTCATCGTTTTGATTAAATTGTGCACATTTTAAGTAAATATCTTGATGTCATAGACCCGAATGGCTGACAATAATATAGAGATAATTTAGATGCCATTTAGTCACTTTAGAATTTTCAAGCATTTACTCCTGATGAAATGTGAGTGACTGTTTTATAAAAAAGTATCAGGGAAGAACAGTCCTTGTCTTTTCAAAATATCATTTAGTGAGTTACACTAAATATGTCTCACATTTTAGAAAATATATGAAAAATTAAAAGCAAATTATATGTGGCAAAAATATACTGATTTGAGTTTACCCTAGTAAAGCAAGTGCATCCTCTAACTCAAAAAAAATCTACTTTTATTAAAATGCATTTTCTCTCATCAGTGGAGAAAGGTACTAAAGTTAATAACCAAGTGCAGAGTGAAACAGATGGAAATTAAGCATCTTATTTATAAATATTATGAGACTACATTTGCACATATTGAAGTAGCACTACAAAAAAATACTCCTTTCCAACCTGCCTCCACCCTCTTTCTGCAATTTTAATTTACTATAAATTTTACTATACATTATTTCCTCTCCCCAAGTTTGAAATTACTCTTATTTTTAATTTGAACCAACTTTTAATAATATTTTATTCAATGTACATTATCCTCACCTCTCTGAAATTAAACTTTCCTACACAAACATAGACCCTTAGAACAGATATGATTGAATAAGAACTTTTACCTTCTAATAAATGTTAGCCATTTTCTTTCTCAACCACTCTAGACCAAGCATCCGTGCTGTTGATCTACATAATACATGCTTATCTGTAGTTCCAGAGCTCTGGGTATATTGATAATTGCTATCCCGAAGGCTGGTGAAATGTACCTAGATTTTTTGCATTTTATGCCTTCTTGACTTCCCTGTTATATTTTTCCACCAGCCTTCTTTTAACTGACCTCCCTATTTCTGTTTCTTCTGGCTAACTCTTTAAACTACATCCTTCAAAATTGTATTAGCTTCCTATTGCTGTGTAACAAATCCACACAAACGTAACAGCTTAAAATCACACCCATATATTATCTCACAGTTTCTGCAGGTCAGACACCCATGCAGGTTTGGCTAGGTCCTCTGCTCCAGCTCTTACAAGACCAAAACCAAGGTGGTGGCCAGGCCGGGGTCTTGCCTGAAGGTCCTCTGATAAAGAATCTACCCCCAACCTCATTCAACTGATGGGCAGAATTCAGTTCCTTGTTTTTGTAGGACTGAGGTCCCATTTCAGCCAGGTACCACACTTGGCTCCTTTAGGCACCCACATCTTTTTCTATATTGCCCTTCCATCTTCCAAACAACTGTTGTGTATTTTGATTCTGTCTGCCCTCCTGTTCTGTCTCCTTTTCTGCCAGGAGCTGGGAAAAGCCCTCTGCTCTTAAAGACTCGTTTGATTAGATCAGGCATGGCATCTTGGAGTCAATTCCTAGAAATTCTGCCTACCACAAAAATCCAACTCAAGTTTCATCGCCTACAGAAAACCTTGGATATCCACTCATTCACTTCTTCCTTCAATTCTTTTCTGCCTCTCTGTTTACATGGATGTCCCTTCTCTACTTCCACAGCATCCCACTTAAAATCAAACCATCGTCCCACTGCAGCACATGCTCTGTTTGCTGGTCTGCCATTCTACAAGCATCCTCAACTATGTAACCCCAGTTTTAAGGCCAATGTCAAGCAGCATAATAGATGTTCATCTGATAAATGCATGTTGAAAAATTGGTATGTACCTTTAAAGTCAAAGAAAATTAATTTATGTTCAATATAAACTACCGTATTGAAGTGCATTCATTACTGGCCTTTAAAAATGAACAGTCTACATTCATACATAAAATTCTTAGTGAAGCATATTACTTATTTAGTAGGAATTTCCCATGTACTAAAATAATTTGAAAATATTTTGAAAATTATTAATCACACATTAGTAATGTGATAATTGCTCTATCTCATTTAATCAAAGCAATTCCATTTTACAGATCAGGAAACTGAGACTAAGAGACTTTAGAGTTGCCTGAAGTCAAGCATCTACAAAGTACTTAAGCCACCATAGTATCTGAGCATTCTAGCTGCTGAGCCCCTTTATTATTTTCTTTCCTACTTGCCCTCCTTCTGTCCTGTGATATTTATTGAACACTTATTATGTGCCAGGAATTGTTCTAATAGTTTCATTAATTAGACTTGGGTCCCCAAATACTGTTAGAAGCAATATTTTTATCATAAGAATTTATAGCACTTACCACATGCACACATAAAATCAAGCCATTACTTCATAAAATGAAATAATAATATCACACATTGGTGTTTGTTTCACATGCATTTAAAAACATCCATCACAAATCTTGGTTTTAGGTGAGTACTGTTTATTTGCACAGACATGTGAACTATAATGAAAATATACTTCATAATATGCTAGCATTGTAAACTTTGTGTGGGAAAAGCCGATGAGAAAATTTAAACAAGGAAATTCCATCCTGCCCAGCTATGATCTCTTCATAGCTGAGGACATTGTGTGAGCCACAGAGGCTGAGAGTGAAGAAGCCACATATGTTCCTTAAAGATTTCAGTGTCACCATAGCAAGGATCTCTGCTTAAGATCAACTTTTTTGTTATAAAACAATGTCAGGCTCAAATATATCATATCTTACTTCTCAGGGCCTCTAGTGTAACATTCAAAACCAGCCTGTCACGGGTACAGAGGACAGTGCATTAAACAGGCCAGGAAATGGATGACTTCCTGAATTCACACTAAATTTAACCATATAAATCACTATCATAGTTTCTTTACAACACAAAATATGTGAACAAAAGTTTCTGCCATTCCTGAAATGGTTCTTGAAAAGTATAAATGCTGAAACCGTTGTGCATTATGAGATTTTAATCATTTACAAGACCTGAGGTTTGGAAGAAGGAGGGATCTGAAAGAAATGAGGAATTTATTATTCTTATTAACAAAAATTCCAGAGCAATCCTTAGGTATTACTTTATAAAAATAAATCCAAATGTTAAAAGACTTAGATTGCCCATTTTCCTTGCTGTACCTCTGCCACTCGTAATCGGGTCTGAATTCACACAACTGCAAAGAAATGTTCATTAGGGGTGAAGAGAGAACCAATTTATGTAAATAAATCATGTTTCTAACGGCCGTCTGGGTGAGCCCAGAGCTGAGGCCAGGAACAGAAGTGACAATTTATACCACACAAAAAATTATCCCTCACTTGTAAAAAGACGGTTTGTGGGTATAGGCACTTAATTAATGTAATTATAAGTAGAAACAATGTGTTGCATTCTCAAAATAGATACTGAATTCTAGTATATAAAAATCCCAGTGATCCAACATCCTCACAGAGCTCATTTCCAGTCACTACCAGCTCTCCCATTTTGTAATCATCCACTTGCATAGTTAACGTTAAAAGAGAAAGGGTGATAGATTTTGTTTTCTTACTTTTTCAGGCATTTCTTCCTACACCAAATTTTATGTGAATAAGCGTGCAATCTTAATTTTTAGGTACTTAGCATGCAGATAAATATCCACCTGGCTGCCACATCAGACTTGAGTCTTTTGTTGTCATTATCATGTCGATTTAATTGTTATTATTGGATTAAATTTCAAACACAACTCATGAGCGTATTGATCAACCCAACAATGCAAAACAAACCTGTACTGCCTCAGGAGTTGACCTGGAAAGTAAGTCTCAGCTTCACTAGGTAATGAGCGTTTCTCATATTTCAGACATCTCCAAAGAGAAAAACTGATGAAGATGCTGAGAAGACATGTAAAATTTCATATGTGTAAAAAATGTCCCACCCCCTCCTTTCATATAAATCCAGGAAATATTCCAGGTCCAATTTTTCATGGCTTTTAAAGAAGATATCACAACTGTGACTCAGTAACAGATTTCACAAAGAAAACTAACACAGACATACACACGTCTACACACAACTCTACCCAGTCAAATCAAATAGCCTAGTGAATTTAATTTTAACTGTCACCACTACCCATTCAACATGACTATCTGCACGACATCACTTTTTTAATGAAAATAAAAGCTAAAGCGTCCTCTCTTTTTAATCTCATAAAATAGAAAATGACACTGATTTAATTCTATCTCAAGTTGTGAGCCTAGAAGCATTTTGGAGAACAAGAGGGAACATAAATTACAATAATCTGATATTCAGCGAAGAGACATTTTACTGCCAAATATGTTTTTTAAAACTTCCTGAAAAGTAATTATGAAACACATACACACACATTTGAAGAAGTTCTTTTACCTTTCAGAATTCCTATATTTCCATTCATGTCAGCTCAATCGTATTTGTGAAGCCCTCTATGACATTCTCAAGCACCTAGTTCCTCCAGAGACTTGAAAATGATGAAGACTATGGCAACGATCACAAGAAGAGCTCCACAGGGCCAGGGGCTGCTCTAAACACTTGCACATGTTAATTCATGCAGTCTTCACACTAATCTTCTGAAGGGGTTACATCATTTAATTTTTACAGGTGAGAAGTTAAGCAACTTGCTTACGTCACAGAACTGACAAGCGGAAGGACTCTTACTCAAGGCCAGGCAGCCAGAGTCCATATGCTTAACAACCACACCACGGCGTCTCGATTTTCTGCTCATACAACAGGAACAACAGTACAGTACGGTCCGTGGTACCGCTTTCTAAATTAAGTCAGGTCATTTCTGTAAAGACCTAGTACTGTGCCGCTGGATAGCAGCACTAAATGCAACGGTACTGAATGTGACAACATTGTTACCAAGTATAGGTATTTTTAGTAAGACCTCTGTTCCTTGTGAATTCCTTGAGGATGGGGTCTGTATTCATTCACCTCCCAAATATTCAATGAGCAAGTACTATGGGTCAGGCCCTACGCCAAACCCTGTAAGTAAGATTCACCTCTGAAAATTCAGTACTGGATAGATACTGAGACAGTCCTACCTCAGGGCCTTTGCACTTACTGTTTCCTTTGTCTGGAAAGCTCTTCTTCATGCAATTTCGAAGCTTACTTCCTCACTATATTCTCTCTCCTTAAATGTTATGCCTCTAAAGAAATCTTCCCTAAATGCCTTAGGTAAAGTAGTGCTTTGCAGGACTCTGTATTTTCTTACTCTGCTTTATGATTTCCACACACACTCATCACCATCTAGAAGAGCAGGCAGGTAAATATTTGTTTTACTGGTGAACGAAGTAGAAGGCACAAGACAGGGAAGGAGGGAGGGGAGGGAGGGGAGGGAGGGAGGGAGGGAGGGAGGGAGGGAGGGAGGGAGGGAGGGAGGGAGGGAGGAAAAAGAGAGGGGGGAGAATTTTGATCAATGGATGCTTTATAAACAAGAATATGTTTTCCATCCCTTCTTGACCAATGACATCTCTCCTCTCCCCAAGAATAACAGAATGCGGATATTCATCCTCTCCCAACCTCCCTCATCCTTTCCTCCTACAAAAATCCCTCAGAGCTCCTCAGAGTTGCTCTTATCTTCCCTACAAGCCTAAGTCTCTCACCATTTAAATTTCAACACCTTTCTCCTCCTAAGAAAAATCTGTACCTGACCTTCACAATAACCAGCTTTCTTTTGTTTCCAACAAAGCTAAAGGGTTATAATTTAACAGCTTCATAAGTGGTGGTTGTAATCACTTGTAATTCATCATTCAACTGGCACAGACAATTCCATGATTAAAGAAAAGGCTCTCATTGTTCAATTATTCAAAATATGCATTTGTGAATGAATTCCTTCTCCAAACCTGACTTCATTAATTAGCAGAATATGTACTTTGAACTTCTTCTCAATAATAATGATGAATTTACTCTAACCCTTTCCCTCCTGGCACCACTCTAATCACTGAGGGTAGTTCTGATTGACATTAGATTGGTCACAGTTATTTTGGTTTCCCTCTTTGTTGGAACAAGTAGCATTACCCTCCCTGACTCTCTGGATGTTGAATGTGGACCTGTGACTTGTTTTGGACAATGAGATGAGTGTAAAAGTGACATTTGCCATTTATAGGCAGAAGATTTCAAAGAGTGAATGGTGACCCTTCATTTCCCCTCTAGTGGTGACTTGGAGACATGTGCCAAGAAAAAATCCCCATCAGTGTCAGTTTCCATGGGATGATACTGGGCAGAGGCCGCCTGCCAGCCCATGGAAGACATGTAATATAATTGAGAAATAAACCTCTGCTCAGTTAATTCACTGACATTTTGAGAGAGGCCCTCCCTCCCTCCCTCCCTCCCTCCCTCCTTCCCTCCCTCACTCCCTCCCTCCCTTCCTTCCTTCCTTCCCTTTTCTGCATCAATACCTGGTCCATCCTGACTGATAGAGGAAAACAGCAGGACCAGTTGGAAGCTAACTCACACTGCTGACCTCCATTCATCAGTACCATAAACTAGATATATTTCCATCACTATACTAGGATATCAAGGAACAAATATCATAGGGAACAAATTCACATGGGTTATGAAATCAAGGTAGAACAATTATTTTCATATGCTCCCTTGTCCATCTTGTGGCTTTTTTATGAGGCTATTAAGGAATTTACATCGCCTATTTTGTATCTTTTAAAGGGCTTTGGGGGGTGATAATACCAACAACCTCATTCTTTCAACATCAGAAATAATTCTAGGTGCTTTAGTTACTCTAAAAAATTCTTTGAACTTAGCTGTAAAATTTTTTACTTATAATATCTCACTATGGAAAAAGGTATAAATATTATATTCTTTTTGTTTATAGAATAAAAAAATCTCTTCTTGAATGAGAACCAGAGACCCTCTAAGCCACTCTTTTTTCTCTACATGTTAGGGCTCTATCTTCAAAATACTGGAAATATTCCCTCAAATGAATAAAACAACTACCTATTCTAGGACATGTTCTTGCAGTTTCTTAAAATGTTCTCCCTCTCTCCCTCTCCCTCTCTCTCCCTCTCTCTTTCTCTCTCTCTCTCTCCACACACACACACACGCACACACTTTACAAAAATACAATAATCCAAACAAGGGCAGGTTCAGTTCAAGTCCTTTCAGAAATAAGCCATTATCTTCATGGAAATGATGTTTTAAAAGAATTCTCCATTAGTTTCAACCTAATTACAAAAACGACTTCACCAGGCATATGTTTAATATATATTGCAAGTTCTCCCAACATCTGCTCCACAGTGAGTAATTCCAAATGAGTGCTTACTCCATATGAAATACTTCAGTTGTCTTTTGCAAAATTTCACTACTAGAAAGGCATGTATAACTATTCATTCAGTTTTGAAAGACAAATGAAAATTTTGCATGATGTTTTATACAAGGCTGGGGAGCAGTTTTCAAACACTATATCACAAAGGAAGCAGGTTAGAAAAACGCAGGGCCCACTCTTGCTCCCGGGCAATGAACTCCAGGAAAAGTAATACATATGACTAATCACTTCAGCTGCCTCGAGTGCAATGAAAATTGCACCTTAATATGTCCAGAGAGAATCTGATGGAAGTAGGAGTTGTTCTTAGAAAACACTTCAGTCCCTTTTGAAAAGACATATAAAGAATGAAATAGGAGTAGTCCAAAATTTTGGATACTATTTTTTTTCTCCCTTGCCTCATTAGTGTTGATTTACTCTTTGTGATAACTAACTATTCCTAAGGAAAAGGCAAAATTCAGCAAAAATAATATTCCAAGAACGTAAGACATAAATGAAAAATTAAACCCATGTTACTTTGTCCAACTATTGGGAATAGTTCTAATTAGCAATCAATTGTGTTAATAACCATTACAACAAGAACACAAATTAGGCAATAAACACAGCCTTTGTGGACAGAATGAGAAACTATTTTCATGGGCAATAGTTCACATACTTGTAAGAGAGGCCTTTTCTGTTACCAGGTGAAAGCTGCAATGCTTCAGCTGGTCATGGTATTTATTCGAAACACTTATTTGTTCACTGGATTTAAGGCTGGGCGGTCCCATAAATGTCTGGGGACACAGATTACAATTTGGGCTAGATAAGGCTGGCAATTCAGCGGGAAGTACAAGGTCAATGCATACCTCCACATTTTATACCAGTAAAGGAATGCATTTCTGCACCCTTTACAGGGGAAAAGAAAAACATTTCATACAGAAAATAGCTTTCGTCAGTTTGCCAACACTAGTCAAAACATATCTTTCTGTTTCTCTCTTCCACATAAACACAGAAACCTGAAGTGAATATATCATGGATGTTTTAAGAAAACCCAAAATTTTCCATTGCTCGCGGGGTTTCTACCTGATTTTCCAGACCTGTTTTCTAAATCTGCCTGCCTCGGTGCACCCATGGCCAGTAAGCTCTGCAGCGATTACTGCACAAAATCATTTCAGGAGGAAAATATACCGATGAGCAAACGAAGGAAAAAGTGCATAATTTATGGTCAAACATTAACACACAATCCTTTCTCAATTTTCTGTACGGTCATCCTGTTCCCTTTCAGGCAAGTAGCGAGATGAATATAAAATTCTAGGAGTGTTTTCCAAAATGTCAAAATACCAACACATGTCACAGACATGACTGGCGGAGCATGTCCAAAGCTGTGGTAGCAAAAATCCCATTGCCCAGCCCGGGCAGTGCCTGATGTTTGCACCTACCTTCCTCTGGGCTGAGTCCGACCTGTTCCCTTCTGGTGCATTCTCAAAGCAACACCCCACTAAGCCCTTGGCGTTCCAAAGTCCCCTCCTCATAACTCAAGGAAACAAGCTGCCTCACTTATTTCCAAACTCTTACACCCTTTTCCGGGGGTGTTTGCTGGGTCCTCAGTCCGGGTTGACTTAGGAAGAATTAGAACTGTGTGCAGCATGGAACCCCAGAACCTGGGACTTCCTTCAGTAGCAGTCACCCCGATTCCTTCATCTGCTTCCCTAAACCACAGAACTGGACCGTCTCTGAATAACTATAGCTTGTAACCAGCATCACGCATTTCGTACTAATTGAACAATGTCTCAGTCTTTCATCATCTACATACGTAAGAACTCCATATGCACACGCTCCGGTCAGCTTATTTGTCTCCCAGGGAAGTCTTGATGTCAAAGATGGTATCTTCTACTTTTTTAGTGGAGGAAACAATAAACTTGAGCAGTCCTCCCTCATCCACAAAAGATATGTTCCAAGACCCCCAGTGGATGCCTGAAGCTGCAGGCAGTACCTAACCCCGTATGTTTTTCCCTATACATACGTACCTATGATAAAGTTTAATTCATAAATACGGCACGGTAAGAGATGAACAACAATAACTAATAATAAAATAGAACAATTGTAATAATATACTGTAATGAAAGTCATATGAATGTGGTCACCTGTTTCAGGGAACGCCTTGCTGTGGACTGTATGGGCTCCATGCTTTCTGCTGCAACACATTGCCCTTGGTCGGAGCATGTTTTCCATTCATTATCTTCTGCCCACAAATGCAATGCATCTTCCATCTCAACTAAGCACTCATCACACCCTGTGGCTCTATCTTTTGCAGTTTGAGATGTGATAGTAAAACCAGCAGAGGTTTCTTTACCCTTCCTCACAATTCCGTGGATAGATTTGCTTTTATGGTGTAGTTTATAGCAACCTCAGCATATGATTGTTTTTCTTTCCTTATTAAGTTGAGAACTTCTACCTTTTACTTAAAAGGAAGCACTTTCTGGCTTCTCTTTGGCATAACCAAAATGATCAGCATCATGACTCTTGCTCGTTGGGGCCACTATGAAGTAAAATAAGAGTTAATCGAACACAAGCACCAAGATACTGCAACAGTCCGTCTAAAACTGACTAAGGCGCATGGTGTATATAGTGTGGAGACACGGGACAAAGGGGTGGTTCATGTCCCCTGGAGTGAGACGGTGTGAGATTGTGTCATGTTACTCAGAACGGCATGCCATTTAAAACTCAGAAATTGTTTATTTCTGGAATTTCCCATTTAATATTATTGGATCGAGGTTAGCCACAGGTAACTGAAACTGTAGGAAGCAAAACTGCGGAGAAGGGGGGACCACACATTTAAATTCTTGTTTACCTAGATAATAAAAAGACTTTGGGAAGTTGGAAAGATAATAAAAATTGAGGTTTTGTTCAAGTGGAACTTAAAACTCGCTCAACCAGCTGGGAGCTCCTACTGCATGAAAGACGCTGAAAATTAGATGAGTAAGCAGCTTACAACTCTTGGGAGGCTCGGGGGTGGGTCACAGATACACGCTGCTGTTATTCTGGGAGAAGACAAGTTGTACGCCCTTTGGAGCATGGTCCTGGTGCCCTGGTGAAGCTGGGTGATTGCAGCAGAGCTCCGGGATGCCTGTGTGAAAGCCAAGTCCATGCACCCGAGAGGGTAAGAAAAGCCAGGTAAAGACAAACGTCTGCTGAGACATGTCCTGAGGGACACTCAAGCCAGTGCAGGAAGTGGTGCTGGGGACAGTCAGACGTCCTGTCTTCTCATGTCATTCACCCAGGTGAGGAATCAGAGATTCGGTGCGTAAGAGCAGCCCTGGGCACCTCTGTGCCCTTCTTTTAAGGGAAAAGGAAATAGAAACACTAACATTGGGAAGGAGGGAAATAGCTGAGAGCTAATCAAGGTAATACCTTTCCTTTCGAGAAAACTGGCAGCCTAGAGAATATTATAAAGCCTGGAAATGGATCTTAATGACCTAGAGCATAATCCCTTCTCCCCAGTCACTATGCCCTGGCCAATTCCCACACTCCAGCTTGCAGGGTTCAGACGCTAGCGACTAACTTCAGAAATGGTTTAACTTACAAAGAAGAGACTATATAACAGCAACTCCTTGGTAAGATTTACTCAGAAATATTCAGTAAGAAATATTACTCAACATTTCCAAACCATAACTGTTTTTAAAAAATAACTAATTTGATTCATGTTTTCCAATGAGAAAAGTGAAATTTCACATATGTAGGACACAATGCATATATATAGGCTCTATCTAGCATGTGAACTGATATGCTAGCACTTGATTTCTGATTTCATTTGTTTTGTAAAAAATGATCACTTCCCTGTCTCAATTAGTGACATCCTGCCAAAAAGACACAATTGCATTTGAGTTTCAGCTTAGAAAAAGCTGCTGTCAATTTAAGAGGCTAGTTTCTGAGTTAGAATAAGTGACAACAAAGTCATCCAGGCAAAGGTTAGTCAATCTTTCTGACTGTGTCTTCAGAAAACTGGACCCAGACTAGAGCTCTATGCTGGTCTCTGGTTTCGACAGAAGGGAGGCTGACTGTCCTGTGCAGCTCCATGAGTTAACCTGGGGAATATATTTTTGCCATTAAAACTGGTCTCTGATTCTCATCCTGACTTGAACAAACTTAAAATACTTTTATGGCTCCATCTTGAGTAATGGGTACATTCCTGACAGGCTAGTAACCCATCAGAAGGGATGGTATTTTTAAAAACAGAATTATAAAGTATGCATGTGAGCAAGTACAATAAAAATCAGAAGACAAAACACTAGAAAACTAAAATAAGGTGATTTTCCCGGATGCTTGCTTAACTTTAAGACACTTTTTTTTTTTTTTTTTAAAGTATGTTTTTATTGATTTCAGAGAGAGGAAGGGAGAGAGAAACATCAATGATGAGAGAGTCATTGATCGGCTGCCTCCTGCACGCCCCCTACTGGGGATCGAGCCCACAACCCGGGCACGTGCCCTGACTGGGAATCAAACTGTGATCTGGTTTATGGGTCGATGCTCAACCTCTGAGCCACGCCAGCTGGGCTAAGACACTTTAAATGAAAACTATTAATGTAATTCCTTTTCAGGCACACAACTTAACCTCCTATCAACAAATATCTGTCAGTCCCCTACTTGGGATTTATATACTAGGGTGAGTGCTGTGGAAGACAAAGAAAATGAAATTATAACTTAATGAGTAAGAAAAATGTATGCAAAAAACATATACGATCGTATCATACAGAATGTGAAAAGTCACGTGAAATAAAGTAAAAAAGTGTTAAAGAAGCATAGAAGAAAAAGAAAATACGGTTGCTAGAATAGGGAAAGGCTTACGAGGGGAGATAACACATGAGCTAGGCTTGAAGGTAGTGAGGACCCGAGGGTAGATGTGCAGATATGTAACGTAGGACAGGCAATGGTGTAAGCAAATCCATCAGCTGGAAAAGTACAGCCTTCGAAATGGCAATTGGTCTCAGAGTTGGAACACTGAGCCAGACAGTGCAACTCGGGGTCTGCGTGGGCTCATAACCCAAACCGAGGGAGAGTCAGGAACTCCCACCTCTCAGTGTGGCTCGAGGACAGTGGACACTCTCGGGGGTGATGGCACACAAATATTTAAAATTCCTTGAGGTCTTATGAAAAGGCCCTCAGGTGAAGCCAGAAAAGTGACTTCTAATCTTGACTCACTTGTAAACTCATTCAATCCCTACTGGCCCAGAGATTTTGCATCTACAAAGGGAGAGTAATTATAATACTTGTCTAGTCTACCTGCAGTAGGGTAGCTAGGAGGCTAGAGAGACTCTCCAAGTATAAAGTGATTCTGTTGAAAATGGCCTGACCAGAAGTATAAGACAAGTATACTGCACTCAGAAAAATATTATCAAGCATCAAAATCCTTTCCTGAAGGACAGGAAAAAGAATGTACACATACACACACACACACACACACACACACACACACACACACACACACTCACGCTCCGAACTGCTCAAAGGATCTGAACAAGCTGTTCCAACAGGAGAAAAAAAAATACCAAAGAGCTGGTCACTTTTCATCTTCCTATCATTTTCAGGAAATTCCAAAAAAGTAAAAATAAAAGATACAACAGTTTTTCCATGGGCTAAGCCAGCTGCTACTACCTTAACAGGATACTGTTGTTTAAATAACAGTCATAGAAGCCAGAGGCCCATCAGAAAAAATGCAACGCCTTGTGAAGAGGAAACTAATCATCTATCCTAAATGAAACAAATAAGTCTCCAGGCAAAGCCAAAACAGATGTAGAACAAAATAGTTTATAATAACAAAAAGCTCCCAATATACCTCTTCTTTCCTGTTTCTTATTTCAGAGAGCAAAGGAGAATGACAAATGTCACTTATATCACCCACGGCAGAAACCCATCCATTCATCCATGGGACAGCTTTAACCAACAGTAGCTGTGTGCCGGGAAAGATGCTGGGGAAAAGAAATATGAAAAAATAGTTTTTGCTCTTGAGGAGCGAAGGCCAGTAGGAGTAAAATCTACCAACATTCATTTTGTAGGTATAAGGGAAAACTACTCCCATGGCTGCAACTGTCTCTCAGAATAACTCTTTGGAGAAAGTACTGCCTTACATATTTGAAAACTGAGGCCCACAGAGTTTAAGCGATCTGTCTAAGTACGTAGAACTAGCTGTTGGTGGAGCCTGGACTCAAACCCAGGTCTTCTGACCCGAAACCTTTCCCTGAAGACATTCAGGTAAGGCATCTCCTAACCTGCTGAGGCCCCTCTATTTGCACATAAGATTCCATTTGGGCATCCCAGTTCCTCTTGGCTTATAGTCAGAAAACAATTTGGGGCTCTGGCACAAATCATCATGGGCCTAGTAATGGAGCATCGAACTACATACAGCAAGAACTACTCCAAATTCAAGGAGAGATGCAAACACAGTAATAGAAGGAATGCTTGCCTCTCTCAGCCCATGACAAATACAGTCAACAAAACCTATTTTTCAACTTTATTCATAATTTTTAGAATGAATGAAAATAGCACTGAGGTGTCATTCCTCCCACCATTAAATTGGCACAGGATTTTGAAAAGGAATAAAACTCAGTGTTGGCATTTATAACAGATTTTTTTAATGTGCATATCTTTGAAGGCAGCAATTCCACTTCTGGGAAGATCTTAAGAGGTGGCTACTTAGGCAGCCTTAAAAGCTTTGACTCACTGTTCTCTCTCTCCCCCTTGCTCTATGTAGCTGATTACTTGCCCAATCCTGCCAATTCTACTTCCAAAATGTGTCTCACATCTATTTCTCACCCCACTGTCACTGTGTCACATCATTTTTTCCCCACATTTGATTACTAGCTTCCTTGCTGGTCTCTTCGATTCCTCTTTCTCACCACTTACATTTATTCTATGGAATCATCCAGATATACATATAAGCAGTACAGTTCTAATAGATTCACTGTGATGTTCAAAAATATTCAGTGGTGTTTTCCTTTGCCTTTCGAAGTGAGAACAAACACCTTTTCCTAGCTTCCCAGGCATACCACAATGTGACCCCATCATTACCTTCCAACTATTCCCCAGACAAAATGAGGAAAATGCAATTCCTAAACAAACCTTAAGGTTTCTTGCTTCAAGGATTTTACATCCCCTACATAACCTATTTGAAGAATTTCTTTCAGTTCCCACAGCACTATTCTTGTATCTCATTTAAATCCTATTACGTTCTAGTTTAAATTATTTACAAACCTGGTTTACTCTTCTACAGTACCAGGCTATATATTCCTTGAAAATAGCCTGTGACTTATTTTTCTCTGTATCTGTCTTCAGTGAGGTTTTCTTGAGGCAGAGCCTAAGACAGGGATTCTTGCAAAAAATACACTGAAGCAGTGCCCTCGGGATAGAGTAGAGGCCATGAAGAAAGCAAGACAAAAAGATGTTGTGTCAAGGAAAGCTGGGCTGTCACACACTGCATCAGTCACCATTGGTCGCAGGCCACCTTTGTAGCTCCCCAGGTAGTAGACCCCCAGGCATCTCCGGACCAGGGACCTTCTATAAGCCACAGGCAATACTTTGAAGAAGACCAAACGTGTAAACCCTTAACAATCAACATCCACAACAGCTGGGGAGTGAGTGCACTCACCCATAAAGAAGGTCTGCAGAGTATACTTACATCACCTGCTACAGAACCCCCATTTACACCTCTAGTAGCTCAGAGGCAACAGTAGCTGTGCAGTAAGCAGCTTTTGAAAAGAACTGCCCACAAGAAGGAATGACTTTACAGTATTCTGTTTGAAGTACATTAGTACAGTCTTAAAAATTGCAACCTGTTCACTTACTATCTCAGTTCAGGCTGCTATAACAAAGTACCATATAGTCTGTGGCTTATAAAGAGTAGAAATTTATTTCTCACAGTTCTGGATGCTGGAAGTCTGAGATAAGATGCCAAGCATGGTTGACTTCTCGTGAGGGCCTTTTGGGGGGTTGCAAGTGGCCTATTTCTCATTGTATTATCTCACGGTGAAAAGAGGGAAGCTGACTCTCTGACTTCTGCTTATAAGGACACTACCCTCATTTATGAGGGCTCCAGCCTCATGACATAATCATCTCCCAAAGGCTCCACATCCAAATACCATCACATTTGGGGATTAGATTTCTACATAAGAATTGGAACACACAAACATTCAGTACATAGCAAACAGAAAGAAAAATACATGGGATTGTTAAATTCCATTTACATGATTTAAAATAAATTTTTGCAGTCACTAGTAAGTCTGAGCTAGTACATTTAATTTTAAATTAATTCAAACCCATGAAAAATTGAACAGTTTGTCACTCTTTGAGATTTAAGATGAACATTAGCAAAAATACTGAGGGCAATTTTGGATGAAAGTGATTATTTTCATTCTTAAAGAACAGAATGTCTACTAGTGACCCATTAAGCTACTGATTATGGCAATAAATATTTACAGAAGAAGCCAAATCGTTCTTTGTAAGCCCCAAGAGAGCCTCTTAGCTGTAGTCAATCATCTTCTAAGTCAAGGTCTTCTTTGGATCAATGAGTAATATATGAAAAATGATATTTCTGTAGGCAGCATATTAAACCCATCACTGGCCCTGGATTTCTGCTTTCAATTGTATCATGTTTAAATCAATGTTTGGGATAAAATCAGTATGGTTTCATTCTATTTTATTTATTTTTTGTCTATAGTATTTTAGTTTATTTTATACTTTTTAAAATATTTATTGAATTTGTTGGGGTGACATTGGTTAATAAAACTATACAGGTTTCAAGAATACAACTATAACACATCATCTGCAGACTGCATCCTGTGCTCATCACCTAAAGTCAAGCCTCCTTCTGTCACCATTTATCCCCCCCTTTGTCTTCTTCCACCTCCTGCCAAACCCCTTTCCCTCTGGTAATCACCATACTATTGTCTGTGTCTGGTTTTTTGTTTGTTTTGCTTAATTTCTTTCACCTTTTTCACCCAACCCCCCAAACCTCCTTCCCTATAAAAGTTATCACTCTATTCTCTGTATCTATGAGTTTCTTTCTATTTTGTTTATTGCTTTATTTTGTTCATTGGATTCCACATATTAGTGAAATCATATGGTATTTGTCTTTCTCAGACTGGCTTATTTCGCTTAGCATAATACTCTCCAGGTGCATCCATGCTGTTGCAAAAAGTAAGATTTCCTTCTTTTTTACATTCAAGTAGTATTCCATTGTATAAATGTAACATCATGCTCAATGGGCAAAAACCTGAAGCTTTTCCCTTAAAATCTGGAACAAGACAGGGGTTTCCACTTTCATCACTCATTCAACATAGTACTGGAAGTCCTAGCCACAGCAATCAGACAGGAAGAATAAATAAAAGGCATCCAAATTGGAAAGGAAAAAGTAAAACTATCACTATTTGCAGGTGACATGATTCTGTATATAGAGAACCCTAGAGATTCCACCATAAAACTACAAGAACTGATAAATGCATTCAGTAAAGTATCAGGATGCAAAATAAATATCCAGAAGTCAGTTGCACTTTTTATACACCAATAATGAGCTATCAAAAAGGAAAATGAAGAAAACAATCCTACTTACAATTGCATAAAAAATACCTTGGAATAAATTTAATCAAGGATGTAAAAGACCTGTACTCAGAAAACTACAAGACATGGAAGAAACTGAAGAAGATACAAATAAGTAGAAGTATATACCATGTTCATGAATAGAAAGAATTAACATAATTAAAATGTTCATACTACCCAAAGCAATCTGTAGATTCAATGCAATTCCTATCAAGATATCAATGGCATATTTAACAGACCTAGAACAAATATTCTAAAAATTTAGATGGAACCACAAAAGACATTGAATAGCCACAGCAATCTTAAGAAAACTTAAGTTGGAGGAATCACACTACCTGATATCAAACTATACTACAAGGCCATAGTAATCAAAACAGCATGGCATAAAAACAGATATATAGATCAATGGAACAGAATAAAGCCCAGAAATAAATCCACACCTTTACTTAATTAATATTGGACTGTGGAGGCAAGAACATACAAGTTGGCACATCTCTATCCCAAAATGAAAGGGAGGGAACAATGACCAATACCTGGAAGGAGTCAGCAGTGACATTCAGTAGAGAAACACTGCTAACCCAGGAGTCTCACAGGGAGAAAAAATACCCTAACCTTACCTTCCTCTCCCTCTTATCTGGTAATGAGGTGGCACTGCAAGAAGCTGACTCCCACTAAAATTATAAGGGCCAGGGAGCCCATGTGATGGGCCATGCAGGTCACTGTGCTGGGGCAGATAATGTGGTTGGTAAGGGTGGAGAACATATCTGTAAGGTCCAAGGGAAGAAATCTGCCACACTCACATTGTGTCCATTTCCAGACTCTGAATTCTTTAGAGTCAGAGTCTGAATTTGCATATAATCCTGGTACTTAAGACAATATCTGGAACATAAATGTTTATTAAGTACTTTGTTAATAGATTTTGTGTTGTAAGAGCAGTGCAAAAGGATTCTAATTCAGAAGAACACAGATAATGTTGGACTGAGAGCAGTGAGTACAGGAACACAGGTACCACTCCTTGCTAAGTTATCCATAAGATGCTAATTGTTGGGTTTACAAATTCAGCAAAACTACTCTGGTGCCTCAGCCCTACCCCAACTTTTTCAGACTGATAACACATACAGATATTTGGTTAGTTGGTTCAAATGGAAAATAGTTTCATGTATATTTCATCCATTTACAATTTTATCCCAGAAACAAAATGAAAAATGAAAGATATTTTGACAGATTTTCAAAATCCTTTTACACCTCAGATTTTTTACTATTGTTCCCTGTCAAAGATGAAGCTACTCTTCACCTCCTTTTCCAGAGCACAGTATTTGAGTTGCATTTCCAGGAGTTCTAATGGAATAATGCTTGATTTTTTGGTGCTAATTTACTAGAGGACTGTCATGGATTAATGGTATCTACAGGAGACTCTAAATCCTACTTAAGGGTTTCAATATTCTCTTCTACCAAACTTTTAAAGGAAATTGTAGCTGTTAATGTAATTGACTGATGGGTCTCACTAACTTTCAAATTCAAAATTCTTATCAAATAGATGTTGTAACAAATGCCCAAAGGCTGAAAACATAGGAAAAAGTCAAGGTCTAAATCACCTATAAATTGGATAATCTGTCACTGAATTATTGAGCTGAGTGTATATAATGGAGTCCTCTTGCATCAATGCCTTAAGGCAATTTTTACAGATATTTTAGCCATTGCACAAAAAAGGGCTGCTTTTGTAACACCGCACAGTTTTGGAGATCAAGAATTCTTCTACTAGTGCACTGAGCATTTTAAATTAAGTTGTACCCATTTATGGAAGAACAGCTCTTAAGTTTGTAGATCTAACACCATGAATTTGGCTTCATATTTATTTGAATGGAAAATCTTGCCTAAAGTTTTACAAGCTTTAAATGACACAGGCCAAATATCTCTCCTTAAACTACCATCCCTATGATGAGACAAATATGTGCAGCTACCCAAGCCATACACTCTAGAAGACCCCTCCTTTTGTAGGAGTCCTATTGTTATGCAGAGAAGAAAGAAGGGGAAAGATAAGATGATTCTAGTTGAAACTAAGAAAGCCAGGAGGTTCATCTCCACACAAATAATGCATAATTCCACCAGCACCATTATGCTGACTTTCTGCCCCAAACCATGGCTGCCAACTTGCAAATCTTTCTTCTTTAATGGTCAGGAAATCATGTCTTTTATAAAAAAAATAACATAAATTTGAAATAAGGGCAGGGCATGCAAAGTTATCTTTGTTCTTTCCTTCACCACAGCTTTGAGAAGACCCCATGAAGCATCTTGGGATTCATGGAAACAACTTGAAACCCACTATTTGTCCAAAGAAATGCTATAGCACTCTACCTCCTAAACTACTTCTCAAGCTGCTCCTTTGTTACTCACTTACTCCTATCAAAGATCCGCTTATTTCATTTCAACCTGGCTATCTAGAAAAAGTATGCCAGAGGTAAACAGACTCTAAATAATTTGTCCTGAGCATATACACAGAATATATTTCTACATATCTTCACCTCAGTCCACAGGACTCATCACAACCCTGTAATAAACATTACTTCCCAGAACACACCATCATATAACTTATCTCCTTTTTGAAACTTTCCTTTCTCGCCTTCTTGAAATCTCTTCATCTATGCCCCAGCCTCCCACACAGTTACCACTATTCAACCCACATGTGTTTGTAATGATTTTTTTATGAGTAAATAACCTCACCGGGTGCGTAGAAATCAAAGCAGTTATAGGAGACAGCCTTTGCCCTCAAAGAGTTTACCACCTAATCCAGGAAATGATATGCATAAACAATCAGAACACAAGCACCAAAATCAAGATATAGCTCAAGTACTTTGAGAGCGAAAGGAGTTATTACCTCACTATGCATCGTGATTATTATAAAATGCAAATCTATTTCAATGCAGTTCATATGTTAGGGAACAATTTGAACATACAGCATATTTCACATTTGCTTCTGGACAACTTCACAGAAAACTGAACTCAGATGAACTGGGCTGGGGAAGA
Organism: Miniopterus natalensis; assembly: GCF_054644295.1. Taxonomy (NCBI): domain Eukaryota; kingdom Metazoa; phylum Chordata; class Mammalia; order Chiroptera; family Miniopteridae; genus Miniopterus; species Miniopterus natalensis. The sequence continues at coordinate 33,883,861 of NC_142094.1, forward strand.
ATACAAAAAACGCACACATGACATACCCTAAATATTTACCAGCTACCTTCATGTGCTATGAATCACATCTATCTACACCTAGGATTAAAAGATTCCCTCTAATTTCAGTTCATATAATCTTCCTTCTGCCAGTTCATAATAATTCACAAGCTGCAATCCTCCTGTCACTCACTTCCACTAGCCAACTTCAGGTCTTTATCAAGGTAAAGCACCAAATTTATCATAGCATTTATGTATTTCTTGACCAATTAACATGTAAAAGCACGCTGCCATTTTTACTAGGTTCCTATCTGTTTTTATGTCACTGAAGATTTTGAGTGTTTCGTCCCTAACTCCATTTGTCCCATAAGCTATGTTGTGGTTTTGTGAAATTTTCATAATGTGGTGATATTTAGAAATGCTTATGTAGTGTTAACAGAATTGACTATTTATGTTCATATTATTTGAAAAGGTAATTATTTGAAAATAAAAATAATTTATGTAGCCTTCACACACGATTCTTCCTCTCTGTGCCCCACCCCCACCAACACACGCACAAACATTCGTTTTCAGCATGGTGATACAACTAACTCTTTTTGCGGGGATAAAGAATGGTTCTAAGCTCCTGCAAAACAGCAGTGCTAAGTACCAGGCTAGTCCTACCACAGCCGACTTACGGAGTCCCCGTCACAGCAGTTGTAGCAAGGACCCTTCCCTCCCCTCCCCTCCCTTCCCCTTCCCCTTCCCCTTCCCTTCCCTTCCCCTTAATACTCAGGCACGCGGCAGAGGATTGAGTCTGCAAGGCAGTGCGTGGTTTCCCTGGGAATTCCGCTGCACCCCAAGCAGAAATGTGTTCCACCTAACCCAGACCTAAAACGTAAAGGGCTCACAAAAATTTATTTTCTAGTCCAGCCGGTGTGGCTCAGTGTCTGAGCATCAACCCACGAACCAGGATGTCACAGTTCAATTCCCGGTCAGGGCACATGTCCCGGTTGTGGGCTCAATCCCCAGTCAGGGGCGTGCAGGAGGCAGCCCATTGATGGTTTGCTCTCATCGTTGATGTTTCCATCTCTCTCCCTCTCCCTTCCTCCCTCTGAAATCAATAAAGATATATTAAAATAAATTAATTAATTAATTAAATATTTTCTACGGCACTTTTATCTCCAGCTCCTATCACAGTGCCTGACATACCTTACCTACTTAATAAACATTAGTTGAAAGTTAATTTAGTAGAATAACTACTTCTGATTGTTCTATTGCTCTCAGCACATTTATCTCCTTCAAGTAAACTGCTTAAGGCCTGTGATACTTTCCTATAAGATACAAATCAAATTATATATCCAAACTACAATCGTCTTTAAAGAAATAGAAAACTAAGATATCATCTGTTCTCCTCAAGTTAACATTGATGTCAACCTTAAAATGACCTTATGTGAACCCTTATTTATCTTTCAGAACACTATAGTTTTGTTTTCTATTTAGCAATTATTGACTAATAAAAAGAAAAGAAAATGCATTGCCCATCCTTGCTTTTGAAGTGTGTAATCAAAGAAAGCCCAAAATAGTCAACCTTGTTTCTGAAGTTGTCAGAAAGTGGCACTTGTAACTATAGGAACAGAGCCAGTAATTATTCACCTTTAATTCATTTGATTAATTTAAACAGTCAAAGGATTGTAAAATGGAAAACTGATGTTTGAAGTGAATTAAGGAGGCAATTCTAATGCTGGTAACACTAACCTGCCTTAGGGATGAGTGAGTCCAATTCAAAGACACTAATGATAGCACAAAGATAACTGAAATAAGCATCAATTGATGAGTAAGATGTCCTCATCAGTGGCTAAAAAGCCCAAGAATCAAACTTGGGTCCATCTGAATTGAGAGGGTTTTTTTTAATACAGTACCTTGTTGTTCAAGTGTTTCCATCCATTTCTAATGCCTGACCTGAAGACTGTGGGTTTCCCAATGGACAAACCGATATGGAGCTGGTTTTGACACACATATCATCCAACTACTAAAATACAACACTCAATCTGAGCACAGATACATTTTTCCATTTGATATAACCTAGAGACAGAGAGAAAGTCCCAGGACTTTTGGAATTCCTTTCTACCTAAAAGAAAAATTATGGCTAAAATGAAAGATTGAAAATTTTATTAATCAGAGGACCAAAACTCCACCAAAATCGGGATATAGAAACTTGATTATTTTTTTAAATGTTAAACCCTGATACTAAATATTAATCTTTTACTGTGTGCCCAAAATGCACTATTATTTAGAGAGTATTAGATAGGATTTCTTAAATACAATCTCACATATATTATCACCAAAGGAAAAAAGAGTGTTAGCTTTATGGTATGAATATGTCATAATAATATATTTAAGAACTATAGAAAAATAATTGGAAAGTAATGGATTTGAATTGAGTGTAAAGGTTATATTTCAATACTAATAAAGATAAGTAGAAAGCACTCGGCCTTTATTCTAGTAAGTCACGAAGACAGTGTACCGGACCAGCCCCAGCTGGAGTCTTTGAGTGAAGCTTCCGGATGTGACTTCCCTTAGGAATACTTGCCAAATGATGTCCCCCTTCCGTCCTGGTCTGCTTGTGACTAGGTGCACAAATATGCAGAGTGGCTGATTGGAATTAGGGGTTGAGCAGGGGGTGTGGGTGGCTGGATAAAACAGGGTGAGATTAATGCACACTGAGAATCACAACCTCCTTCCCCTTGGGATGTGATCTCTGGTGACCAGCCACAGAGAAGCTGGGTTTGGAGATAAGAATAGAATAGTTATTAATCAAAGAACTTATATGCATAAATGCATAACCCATGGGCACAGACAACTGTTCGGGGAAGGCCTAGGAGTGGGGTGGATGCAGGGTGGAGGGGGTTAATGGGGGCGGGGGGGGCCATCTGTAATACTTTCAACAATAAAGATAAATTTTAAAAAATAATAGAATAGTTAGAGGTTTGATTTTGGAAGTTAGTCCCTTACGCCAAGGTAGAGCCCCCCTAATTTATAAGCCTCTAACTTAAAAACCAGCATTTCATATAGAAGCCTTACTATTTCTGCCAGGGTTGTATCTGAAAAACACTGGCGTTCACAATATAGAAAGCTAATGGTTTCAAAGCGGAGCATAATAAAATGCAAATAAAGTAGCACTTCACTTAAAATCAAGGCAGAATCCCTAGCAAAGTATTCAATGCTTGACAGGATCCAGTCCCTTCCCAGTTCTCCTTTACTTTTACTTTCTAATATAAAATCTGTGTTGGTGGCTCTTAAACTTTATTATATATATCACCTGAGATACAATACTTATTGAAAAGGCCAAGATCCCTCGACCCCACCCTTGTATTCTGGTACAGTGGGTATAGGGTGAGACGCAGAAACTTACACAGTCCAGCAGCACCTCCAGGTGATTCTGATACATGTGATTCCTGAGCCACGCTGGTAAAAAGTACCCAGTGCCCAAGTTGCAGTCCCCAAAACTGTCCTGCTCTCTTATGTCTCAGGGCTTCCTTCTCCACCCTTTCTGTCATTCATCTAATAATCACTGAGCACTAGTCTAGGCTAAACCTATTCATCTCTGAAACCTAACTCAGGCATGCAGTTCCCTGGTAACGATTTCATGATCCTGACAGGGTAAATGACATCTAAATTAGATGTCATTATGCTCACCAAGAAACCCAAGTTTAGTACTATTCTAGCATTAAACAGCTATATTACAATCGCTGCTATACTTAGTTTCTTCCACTAAACTATAGCCATATTACAAAGCAGATGTCTCCAACAAATACTTGATAATAAATGAGACTAAGTGAGTCAATTAATGAACTGACTTGAAAAGATGACTTCCAGATACAAATGGCTCATTTATGCTCTTAAGCTTCATCTCCCCAAATCCTCCTGCTCCCAAGCAATCCCCTTTCACAGGATATTAAAAATTTTATTTCACTTCATCATCATATTGACTGATAATTATTAAATTAGAAGTAATTTGGGTTAGTAAACATTTTCCTTTTAAGATGAAAATCTCTCTACAAGGTAAAATATTTAACAGGCTTTTTGCTGCATTATAGAATGTTCTAATCAGATTGCCTTCCCCCAGGCTCACTTTCCTGACTCACTTCCAACATTTCTAATTTTGGGGGGGACAGGTCATTCAGTCTTGAGATATTTTAAAATAATTTTTTAAATAAATGTCCAAACTACATTATTTGTATTGATATTTCTCATTCCCAAATAGTCACATACATGAACCAAAACTTTTAGTGTCAAGTTCTAGAATTTCAAAGTTGCATAGAAACCCACCTCAACCCTCTATTTTACAGAAAAGAAAAATGAAGTGCAGAGAGATTAAAGATGTTTCTAAAGGTCATGCAGTCTTCCCTCATTCATTAAATATTACAGATTCTATTTCAAAATGGCAAATATAACTCATGATTTTTAAATGTATACTTTACTTTTGGAAGAAAATAATTCCATCCTATATTACCCTTATGGAAGTACTGGACATCTACATCCTGAGTGGTTTTTAAAATCAAGCACAATGGCTTAATGGTATGTTAGAAGGAATTGGAAGGAAGTTAGGAGGATATGGAAAGTTTTTCAGGGTATGTGTATGGCTGCAGTCCACAGAATGAATCATCACTCGGGTGAAGAAATTCTGAAAACTGACATCTGACACTACAGGTCCTGCAGAATTTTAACAGCATAAAAAACTACTGACCGAGGGGGATCCTTTTCAATACAAGGCACAGATTAATATTTTAATATTTTAATTCACTATGGTACTAAAGTGGATCCAAGATTTTAGTAAGGAGGCTGGAGTAACTCACTGTGCCTGTGGGATATAATGGACCTTCCCTAACTCATAAATAAATGAGTTTCTTCCTAAGATTAAGCTGAGGCACTGTATTCTTACTTGGTGGGTTCTGGTAGTGGCTCCGCTACTTGTATGACTTGGTCAAAAAACTTTATCCCTCTAAGCCTCAGACTTATTGACTATAAAGTGGGGGTGATAATAGTATCCAGCATGCAGGATTGCTATGAGGATTAAATGAGATAATATGTTTAAAAGCATGAAGATGTGGTACGTGTACACAATGGACTACTACTCAGCCATAAGAAAGGAGGAAAGACTGCCATGGCGACAACATGGATGGGCCTTGAGAATATCACGCTATACAACATAAGTCAGACAGGAAAAGCTAAGAATCATATGATTTCACTCATATGTGGGATATAAAACTGAAACTCGTGGACACAAAGAGCAGTGTGGTGGTTGCCAGAGGAACGGGGTGGGGGGTTGAAAAGAGTCAAGGGGGCCAAATATATGGTGATGGAAGCTGATTTGACTTTGAGTGGGGGGCACACAAAGCAATATGCAGATCTTGTATCATAAAAATCTACACTTAAAATCTACATAATCTGATTGACCAATGTTACTCCAATAAATTTAATAAACAGAAATAAAAAATAAAATAAAAGCATTTGTCATAGTACATGGTCATTAGTAAGTCTCAAGAAATTATCATTATCTCCGTCATCACCACTATTTGTCAGTCTCACAGTTAGAAACAACATGGGTCCAAATGAGGAATAAAATTAAGCTTAACTTCACCTACTTATGTTTTGAATGCTTTCTAGTAGCCAGAGAAGCCTCCGGTAGTTTACATGCAATTATTCTTCACAACAAATCCACGTGCTATGGTCTGAGTGCCTGTGTCCCACAGAATTCACATGCTGAAACCCCAGCCCCTAGAGTTGATGATAATAGGAGGTGGGGCCTTTGGGAAGCGAATAGGTCCAGAGGCTGAAGCCCTCATGAATGGGGGTAGTGCCTCATAAAAGAGACCCCACAGAGATCCCTAGTTTCTTCCACCACCTGAGGACACAGTGAGAGGGCCCTTGCCGGAGAATGCAGCTATGCTGGTGCCTTGATCTTGGACTTCCCAGCCTCCAGAACTATGAGTGACAAATTTCTATTGTTTATTTGCTACCCAGTCTGTGGTATTTGTTAAAGAATCCCAAAGAACTAAGACAGGTGGGTACTATTTCACTCATCTTGCAGATGAGAAAACTGAGGCTCAGAGGAATTATATAACTTACTCAGGCTCACACAGGTAGTGAGTAGTAAGATGAGATTCAAATAAGAGCAATCTTAGCGCCACTGTGTTGAACAATTTCTCAGGAGGCAAAATTCAACTTGGTTCACCCAAATCAATTTCTCAGAATTACATTTAGCCTAAGGACTGCTAATAGTTTATTTTAATACTTTGCATAGTAAGAGATTCAATGAGCCCAAACTGATAAATAAATCTTGATACTCTTATTTTCCAGCTCCTGCTCCACTGGTGTTAGCCAAAGCATTGTAGCAAAGGAGACGAGGTGGCGACAGAAAAGGGCAGGAGGTTAGCTTAACAATGAGCATAATAATTACAACAAACATGGACTGGCACCACAACTGATACATTAAATATTTTATTTCATTTCTTCCTTTCACATTCACATAACAACAACATGGGAAAGATCTGTGTGTGGTAGGTCACTGGGCAAAGAATCAGAACATCTAGGTTAAAATCCTAATTCTGCCTATTATTATTTGTGTAGCCTTAGGTAAATCATTACATGACTTTGACCTTCAGTTTCCTCATCTGTATAATGGGCCCAATCAGGCACTCTCACAGAGTTGTGTGGATGATGCGAGCCAGTAAATAAATATGAAGCACATAGCACAGTGCCCAATGCATAGATCGGCTCTCGATATGTACCCATTCATTATTAATACTTTAGTCTCATTCTCCTTTTAATACCAATTCTACATTCATATTTTAATTTCCTTCCAGATGTGTTGGTGAACTATGCAGAAAAGCTACCTGGTTCAGGCTATGTCTTCAAATGGGACCTTGGATATAACAGGCGTTCAAAAAATGTTTGTTGAATGAATGAGCAAACAACTGTGACCCAAGAGTTTATTATGAAACCTTTGCGTTTCCCGTTTATAGATATAGAATTTAGAGCCTTAATATTAAAACAAAATAGAAATGCACTCCATGGGAAACATGGAACAAGTTATGTTCATCACCACCGCATTCACTGGCAGGAAACTGCTAGCACCTTAAGGCAAAATCGCTAAAATAACAACATTTATGTCTACAAATCTTGTTGTTTCTTTAATTCATTCTCCTATATCTTTCTTACTATATACCTATATTTTGTCCTTAATAAGAACATAATTTTTTGTTGATTTATAGAAGTCAGAAAACTTGGAATCTTACAAATTTTAACTGTAGAAAGACAGTAAAGAAAATTTAATCTAGTCTCATCACAAGAAAAAAAAGTTAAAACTATGTGTGGTAATGGATATAAACGAAACTTGTAATCATTTCACTATATATATATCAAATCATAAATTCATACCCCTAAAACTGATACAATGTTATATGTCAATTTTATCTCAAGTTTTTAAGAAAGCTTACCAAGCAATTCTAATGTGTAGCCAAGAGCATCAGCTGAAAATGTGTCTTACGGAAATACTGTCCAGAATTTGGGGCTGTAAGTAACACCATTCATATCACAATGGCATCAATATACAGTTTGAAGGTATCCAGCAGTGTCTCACATAATGGCCCTGGCAGTAATGCAAAAATATCCTATCCTCTGACCCACTGCTCCTGAAAGCATCCCAAACATGTAAGGACATTTTTATGTACCTTCAAACGCTATGAGTGTGCAGTAGTCTTTGCTTTTTTACACAGGTTGATGGCATATTATACTGCTTCCATATTTTAATTCACATTTTCTTTGAGACGTCTAAAAGTTGGCCAGAGTTGCAACTATTAGAAATCTATTTACCTTAAAAGCAACCAGCAGGAAAAAAAAAAGTGTTTAAAGACTTCCTATTTTGTATCAAACACTGTGTCAGAGTCTATCAAGGTACATAAAAGAAATATAGGACATAGTCCCCTACCCTGAAATGATTTATCTGGGACAAGAAAACTCTAATACACTAACATTCTAAATAAAATAGCTAGAAATTAAGTAAGTGCTATCTGGATGGTGTTCATGAAAAACATAACAGGAAAGAAAGTGTGATTAATAGGACAATAATAATGACAACTTATCCTTATTGAGCACTTACTATGGCCTGGCACTACTCTATGTGCTTCATGAATATTAATTTATTTGCGGTTCTTCAACCCTAGCAGCAGTTACCGCCTCCGTTTTACCAATTAGGACACCGAGACGATGGAGAGAAAGGACTTGCTCATGGTCACAGTGTAGCCTGGATTCAAAGCAGTGACCTTGCTACACAGTGAGAAATAGGTTCATTGAAGAGGGACGCTGGAACTGGGCCTTGAGTGAAAAGCTAAAACTTCTCGCTTGTTTTTATTTACACGAAGGGCAAGGTATAATTAAGACTGTCCCCTCCCTCTGCCACACGCGCCTGTATGACCTTGATGGGGGCGCCCTCTCTCGAGTTTCGGTTTCAGCATCTATACAGTGCTGGCCCATGATCACTAAGACGCCTTTCAGTTCCACAGCAACCTGAGCAATTTAAATGAACAGAAGAAATAGGGGGGCGCTACTACCAAGGCAGACGTCACGAGCAGGGGTGCACATGAAAAATGAGAGCGAGGAGAGCGGTGAGAATGGGCTCCGGTGTGTGATGAAATGCAATTCCCTGCCCCGCCACAGTGGCCTTCCTAACGGCTTTTGTGTCATGAGCGATATGTTCCATCCAGAAGTTCAGTTTGCTCTGAGGGTCAAAGATCGTGTGACTCTGGAAAAGATCAAAGATGGGCATCTGAAGTCTCCTCTCCTAGGGACAGAATTTTTCCTAAATCTCTGCAAATCCGCACAGCACCCTCCTCACAGATAGGTCTGAGATGCCAAATTCCCCTTTTCTGAAGGGCCTCTTCCCTTCCTGACAGCACTTTCCAAGTTTTGAGGACCAACTTCAGCTTTGTTTTTTCTGGGTTATGACAAGACCCTCAAATGGCTATGACTCTATGAAAAGGGTGCAGAGAGTAACACTTCCCAGGGATATCTTCACGCAGCCCAACCTTATCACACAAAAGGTGTCTAAGAGTAATAAAGCTAAACAGCAGATGCTGCTGCTTCATTCATGAATGATCCAAAATCCTACTCAATTTCCCCCTTGCTCTTTCCATCTCAGGGCTATTGGGGATTCTGGGCCTTCAGTTGGCCCAATTCTTGCCCTTGGAATGTGCTGACTGTATTTCATTGCCTTGGGTTTTTATGGAACTTGACACAGACTAATCTATGGGGTCTTTTCATTTCTGTATACTTGGGTGAGGATACCAACCACAGTTCACCTTCTAGGATGTCAACCGTGGCTGGACAAGGGACATTAAGTCTCCAGTAAGTTCCAGGTATGTCATTCAAAAATGTAACCGCATTTCAAGTTATCTTCTGAAGGATCATCTTGTCATCATTTTATTCCTAAATTTGTTTCAATTGTGTCTTGAGAAAATAAAGAGGAAACATGCGGGAAAATACATATTTAAATATATATTGGATCTGAACGATCATATAAGATAGTATTGAAAGAATTATTTTGGCTGCTTTTATTAATGTAAAAGAAACTGTGAAATGGAACATTCCATAATTGGGGAACAGAGTTGTTTGTCAAGATGTAAACGTACATGAAAAGCTTTCTGATCTTCTAAAGTTACTCATGTGTGTTTTTCTTCTTAGAATCTGTGTCATCAAAAAATAGCCCATGGCTAGAGGAAGTTAGTTGTAATTAAAAGACCTTTCATGAAGACAAGACAGAGGGCAGCCAGACGTGAACAAACACAGCTGGCTCAGTCAGCCCTGCATTTCCTCGTCAGTGTTTATCATACAGTGGAAAAAAGTGGCATTAAGTGTTCAGAGCCTCAGACCAAATCAACAAGGAAGATTCTATACTCCTAATTTTCCATTCACATTGTACTAAACTTGGAGCAACAGAAGACAGAACACGAAGAGCACTGCGTCAATAAAAGTCATCAAACAAATGAAAGCCTACTTACATAATTTCCTTTCTATCAGCAGAATAACTCGCTGCGTAGGTCAAATGTTTGCAAGAAACCAAGGGAAGATCTAACAGACTTCATGTCGTTTTCACCAGCCTAGTGGTTCTTAAACATATTAAAAATAATGGTTTCAAAGAAGGGAGAAACTTCCTGTTTTTCTTTCTAAATGTTATATACAATAATGATATTTAGACACTATTTGTTGCCTTATTATCTGAAAAGCAATAAAAGTCTATAGAACTATAATAAAAAACTTGTAAGATGTGTCATGTATTTGGAGAAAGCTGGGCCACATTTTAAACCTTTCTTTGAGATATGAAAATGAGTTATTCTAGTTTCTCCCCAAATCATTTCTGTTTGGCCAAGTTATCCACCGAGGAGCCAAACACACTGAAATACACTCGGGTTTTGGGTAGTATGGCAAGCCTTCAACTAGCCTGAAGTTCTTGAGTAAATGCCCTGTAACATTTCAGTGTCTGAGGGAAACCGATACAAGGGAGAAACACCAACCATTAAATAATTCGAGTCTATTTTATGAGTTTTTAAAATGTTAACATTGTCATTTGGTACTAAAATTATATTTTCTTCCAGTGGCCCTGTTCTCAAAGAAACGATAGCCAAGATTTTAAAATTAAACAGGACTCACTCCATTGCTCTCAGACGTGAATTCCATTATGAAAGTTCCTTCTGCACATGTGTCCAGTGAAGGGGGCAGGGAGTACAGTCTCCCCTTGCTAGAACTTTTGCAATTAACTTCAAATATATTGACTTGGCATGTGAGCTTATGACTCACACTAAACTTATCAAGATTAGCAACAATAATTTTCGTGGCAATGCTGATTAAGTAATTAGGAAAATATCAATTTCGACTTCTAGCATAAACATGACTGTGTAAATCAGAATCTCCCCTTGATCCTTCCAGAAAGCATCTAAAAGCAGTAAAGACAATAAAAAATAAGACCCTGCAAGAGTCCTTTTCAGCAAAAGTTGGACACAGGTGTAATCTGCAGACATTAAAAGGTGTGTGCAGACTGAGGTCAGGAAAGGGTGGCGTGGGAGGAAGTGAAAAGAAGCACAGAAACCGCAGTGGAAGGGGCCCTGGCGCCATGATCCCTTAGGAGGGGACAGTGCTTTCCGAAGGCGAGGAACACACCCTGGATGCAGAAATAAAGCTGATTCATGGAATTAATTATTCATAGAAGAAGAAGAGGTGAGGATACGCACACATACAAAATTAGACAAAGGGGGCACATTTGTAGAAAACAGTCTCCATGGCAGCAAAATATAAGAGAAGTTCTAGGTTATAAAAATAGGAAGGTTGGAAAAAATATCCCAGTGTCTTCCACCACTGCACTCTCCCAAATCTCCCCTGCCAACTCCTGTTCCACCCTGAAACATAACTTTCCCCAAGAAAAAATGCAAGGTCTCAGAAATGAAGCGGGAAGAGGAAAACAGAAGTTGAAATGTGATATGCAGAATCAGTGAAAAGAATTATAAGAGCAAAGCAAAACCAGCCAAGAAACAAAGGAAAACTTAGAAGGAGCCAAAGAGAAAACAGAAATTGTAAAAAACACACTAAGGGAAATACAGGGCTAAGTGAGGAGCAAAAAAATAAAATAAATAAAACAAAAAACTAATTGGAAAGAATAAGAGAGGAAATAATAGATATAAAAGACAGGCAAAGATCTTAGATATGCTTAATTTTTTTTTGCTGGAAGAAAAACAGAAAAACAGAAGTAGGTTAAAATATAATTCATGGGGGGAAAATTTAGAAATAAGAAAAGGTCTGTTGGTGATGGAAGAAGATTTGACATTGGATGGTGGGCACACAATGTAATGTACAGATAGACGATGTATCATAGAATTGTACACTTGGAACCTCTATAATCTTATTAAGCAATGTGACCCCAATAAATTTAATTTAAAAATACCTTAAAAGCTAGAAAAGGTTTGCATTACATACGAGAATAGTCATCACTAAGATAAATTCCTATAATGATATTCAAAATTAAAGATACAAAAAGAATTCTTCAGGCAATCAAGCAAAATATACATATGTAATTTAGCAACAATAACTATAAATAAATAGTAAATGAAAACAGATCACATTTCAAAAAATATGTAAGGAATGTTACCTGGAGCTACCACCAAGAAAAAGCTCTAGGCCAAACTGTTTTAACAGATTTCCAACAAATCTTTAAAGAATAAACAAAGTGAAGGCTATTCAGTGTTTCAGAGCACAGAGAAAGGAGGAAGTCCGCCAAGTTATTTTTGTGAAATGTGCATGACAGTGTCTCTAAAGTGGAGTAAACACTTGACATACATACACAGAGCTAGAGAACAATCTCACACAAGACAATCTACACCAAAACCCTTAAATAAATACAAACAAACACAAAACACTCAATAAAATAGAAATAGATGGATATTCCTCTAACAAAATTTTGTTTCTTTATGCTTAATGAGAAAATTCTGAGTAAAGTCAAGCAGGACACCTGGGGAACAATACATTTATACAAAAGAACACAATTTCAATGATGAATGTTAGAAAGGAGGAGCTTGTAACTATCCTATTTGTAAAGGTTTTGATTGATACCCAGAAAAACCAAGAGCATCTAACTTAAAAATTACTGTAAACAATGACACAATTCGCTAACATACTGACGTACAAAAGTAATATCAACATCAATAGCTTCCATATATACTTTAAAAATGTTAGAGCACTAGAATATATGATGAGAGAGAAACATTACAGAAAGCAACAGAAATGATGTAAAAAATAGTAATAAACTTAAGCAATATTCAAGATATATGTAGAGAAAACACTATAACTATGCTGAATGATGCCACAGAAGGCTGACCCTACATTACAAAGTTGTCACTTCTCATGGTAATTCATATATGTAATGTGATTCCAGTGAAAAAGTCTAACAAGGTATTTTTTAAAACCAAGTTTTGGAACTAGACAAGCTAGTTCTAAAATTTATATGAACAAAAACCAAAAGACACTATCCAGGAAAATTCTAAAATAGAAAAGAAATGAGCAGGACTTGTCCCACCAGACATTAAAATTTATTAAATCTTTAATAATAAAGGCAATGTGGCACTGACATACAGAAAAATGGGAGAGGAAGAAAAATCCAGAAATAGAGCCAAACAAGTTGGCATTTAGTACATTATGATGAAGGCAGCACTTCAGAACAAGAGAGAAAGTGGCCCTGGCACAGCTAGAAAATTTAGGAGGAAAAAAAAAGTTGGCTCCACCCCTCCCACCTTATGTCAAGAGAATCCAATAGCTCAAAGATGCAAATGCAAGAAGGAAGAAAGGAAGGAGACACTCTTATCCTAAGAGTCCCGGGGGAAGAGGAGATGTGGGAAATTAATTTTTAATCTCAGTAGTAATATCCAAAAAGTTCATAGCATGGAAGTGAAAAGACTGATAAATTCAACTACAAAAATATCTACAGTATTTCTTAGTCTTCACGGCAAAAACAGAACCAATACCATAAACAAAGTGAAAAGACAAATGCAAATGGCTTCTATGAATAAGGCGTTCCATCTCACTTGGGCTAAGAGAAATACAAATTACACCTACTTTGAGATATCATTTTTTTACCTGTTGCACAAAAATTTTAAAAACATCTTTTGGCAAGGCTGGAGGGAAGAGGGGACACCCATTCATTGCTGCTGTCAGTGTAAACTGGTGAAATCCCTAAGGCAGGCAATTTGCAATATTTAACAGAATTATAAATTCATATATTCTTTGATCAGCAGTTTCGCTTCTAGGAATTTATTCCACAGGCTCAAAAAGTGCAAAGAATGCATGCAAGTGGTTCTGACAGCACTGCTTGTCATAGAAGAAGTTGTAACTGACCTTCACATCTACCAAGGGAATTGCATGCAGCCTAGTAAGAATGAGATGTACTTCTGAGAGAAGAAAGTAGTGCATGCACCTTACACACTCCCATTGGTGTGAAAGAGTCAGCGAGGCAGCATAGGTTTATATGTATTCGCTTGAATATACTGTAAAAATAATCTCTGTGAGGTTAGAAAATTATTAGAGAGGAAGCAGGTGGAGACAGATCCAGGTAGTTGGATTGGAATGAATGGATGAATGATGGTGAGAGGAAGACTTTTACCACTTTGTAGTGTTTTTGATTCTGGTAATGTGTGAATTCATACCTATTTTTAAGTTACTCTTAAGACACTAAAACGCACATACCCTATGATCAAATAATTCTATATTTAGACATTTATCCTAAGGAAATGATTTTAAATGTACACAATGATATAAGTATAAGAAGTCCTCGATGAAGTTTAATTAGAAATAGTGAGTGTAAAAGAGAAAGAATTAAAAAATACTAATTCAAATTTCAAATGCCCAACCAGTATAGGATTACTTAAATAAATACCGTTATATTTACACCATAGAATAGCATGAAATCATTAAAAATTGTGTAGCAAAATAATATCTAAAAATCTTGGTAAGATGCTCACAATGTATTTATGGTTTTGTTAAAGTTGTTGAACAAAGAGGTCACTGCACTGGGGCTGCTCTAATGCCTTGCATCCTACATAAGCAAACTGAAGCCTAAGCCAGAGTCAGTGTACCCAAATCTGAGAAAACAGAACTAAACACAACCGATCACAGTCAACAAGTCTTTCCCAAAGCGACCACTTATGCTAAAGTCCATCAAATGATGTCCTTGCCTCACATCTGTGTCTTCTCTATACAAACCTTTCCCCTAGCTCCTTTTGATAGAGTGCTCCTAACCGCTATCGTCTGGCACTTCCTACTTCAAATTGATGTTTATTCAAATAAACTCTTGTAAATTTAATGAGGCTCAATTACCTTTTAATAGTTCCAAAACATAAACAGTATACTTCCATTAATAAAAAGTGTATATGCAAATACTTATATTGGATGAGACTCAAAGGTTACAGACCAAAATACTAATGGTGGCTTTCTTTGGATCATGGAATTAAGAAAGAATTTCATTTTTATCTTTTTGCTAACATATATTCTAAAATAAATGTATGTATATTTCTTTTGTAATTAAAAAAGTTTTAAAACCAAAGAATCAAATATTAAAGTAAAATAAACCTTAATTCATGTCTGTTTCCATAGAGTAATGTGTAATCTATTTTGTCTTGGTGCTTTTATGAATAGAATAGCATAATATAATTCAGGCTACAAAATAAACATCTCTGTCTGAACTTGAGGATAATTTTAACTTATTGCAGAACAATATTCATCAGATACCCTTACAAATGTTTCCTTTATATTACCTTATTTAATTTTCACAATACCCCACTAAGGTTGATATTGTTACTGTCCTATTTTACAAGAGATAAAAATGAGTCCTACTGAGGTTAAATAACTCTTTTAAGATCACTTTGTTAGTTAAGTGGCAAAGCCAGGACCTAACTTCATGAAATGTTTGAAGGTTTAGCTATCCTGTATTCTGTCCATACTGATAAAACAAACTGAATATTTGTGAATTTCCCACTTGACAATGTGAGGTGCCATCATCATCTGAATCAATTTCAGGAGGTTGTAGATGCCCTGTAATGTCAGTAATCTGAATGCTAAAAGAAAAGGGATTGCCAGTCTCAGGACACTGAAGGATCAACTGGCCTGTCTCCTGTATCTCCCTGCAGTAGGTTTGTCCCAAGGGATGTAACTGCCAGAGCCGCAATTCTGTATCTGAAAAGTGGCAAAACTAATAACACCAGTCTCTTGACCTGGGTAAAGTGAGTAGCAAATAACACTCCTTTACTGTGAACTTTAAAAAAATAGGCCAAAGAGCTAAACAGATTAAAATTAAGAACTCTATGTTATTAGCTAAGTGATGTTACCTAATTAGATTCAATTTTAAAAATTAAAAATAACAAAAACACAACCTGCTGTTGCAATGATTTTTTTTATCTAACTAATCATCTTAAAACGAAAATAGAAACTTCCTCATTAGTTTTACCCCAGCCATTACTAAGTAGTATATAAGGCAACTACAAGTTGTATGGGTTAACTTGCCACTTGCTCATTTCTTCTAAATTACCATGACTACATAGGATAAAGATACATAAACTTTAGCAATGTTTGAAAAGAAAATATGGTTATTTATACTGGTGTATGAATTTACTAAATATTCTACTTAAATGAAACAAAAAGCCACAATATTAGGATAAAAATTTTTCAAATCTGGTGAGAGCAAATGTTTCAATAATAGTAAAGATGTAACACCATTGTCTATGAACAATGGTCCATTACAAAAAGGTCTGGGAGAAGACTACAGATAAATCACTTTTATCTTATGAATGTTAAGTAAAAATGGAATTTAGATGGAAAGATTTCAAAACACCATGAAAATGCCTGTTCAGAAATACCATTTATCTTTGGAAGTAAAGGTGTCATAAGAGATAAATATCTGAGGAAAGACTGAGGTAAATGCTGTGTGTGCTTGTGCTAGAGGACATGATTGAGACAAAAATAAATGGTGGTTCAGGAATGGCAAAGAGATTTAACTTGGGAGCCAGTATCAACCCATTGGTTGTGCCTCCCTTCAGTGACAGGCTGAAGAGAATAAAGCTGAATTTGGCTCAAAGAGGATTGTTATGATTGATTGGCTATGTCTGCCAAGGGCAAGGGATGAACACAAGGGACACCCATGCTACAAATTTGCCATCCCTAGACTACTAAATTAGGCAGACAAGGAAATCACAGCTAGAATTAGTATAAGAACAGTAAAGGCAGCCCAAAACATGCTTTTCAGATTAAGAACATGTGTGTGTGTATTGACACATATGAATAAGACACTTTCTTCAGATTAATGTACAGGTATGGGCAAATGGAAAGAAAAGGCCATGGAATGAACATTAGTGTCTCTGGTTTATTTTGATATGTCGAAGCTTCGTGGTCTTCAGTGACCTCTCTTCAATGAAGTTTACTCATTAATAAATTACAAATAATAATATTATGCATCTCACAGGGTTTTCACAGGATTGAGATCAGGTGCAATAAATGGTAGTTATTAGATTATGCAAAATGGTGCTAAATATTCAGAACTTCTGCCTAACAGCAAGAAGAATGCTTAAGGTGAGCTCCATGGGAACTTAAGGGGTGAAATCCAAAGGACTAGCTAATTAGTCAGCCTTGAAACTATGAAGTTTAATATAGAACAGCACATGTCAGGGAAAAGCAAAATGATTCATTTCCCTCAGTAATAAATTCCTTTATGCACAGCCTGTGCTTTCTCACAACCCAACATCAGCTGCACACTACGCTAGAGCTTCCAAGTTTGTGTGACATCGTCATTACATTTGAGCAGGGTAATTGTTTTGTTATTACTTTTTTATTTAATAGTAGTTTTAATATTTCTACCTAAAAGTTCACTATCCATCCAGCAACAATTTAAGGAAGAAAAAAGACCAGAGACAATGTTATTAATCTTTTCTCCTTACCAGAATATGTCTTGTAAAATAGTTTACAAATGTCACTCTTTTTGATCAATACAAAATGCATCCACACTCAATAAGATTGTTGCAATTCTACATTTTTACAATCTACAGGAATTTGGTCTATTTTCTACCATCTCATCCCAGGGCTGCCATTCCCAGGATTGA
This sequence comes from Miniopterus natalensis, assembly GCF_054644295.1. Classification (NCBI taxonomy): domain Eukaryota; kingdom Metazoa; phylum Chordata; class Mammalia; order Chiroptera; family Miniopteridae; genus Miniopterus; species Miniopterus natalensis. Next base: position 33,901,506 of record NC_142094.1, read on the forward strand.
GAATAAAGTAAATCCTAGAGTAAAGGGCTTCTGGCTAAGTAAGAATTCAATGACCCATGGGGGCTGCTGGAATTAAAGGAATACTCTTCTGGACTTTACAGTTGCTGCACATACTAACATTAAACTTCACAGACTAGACCTGGCGGTCTTGCTGGATACTGCAGGCAAATCTGTTCCGTGATGTTTCTGTTGAATTGCTGATTAAGATCCATTGCCTGCCTAGTTCAATGTTATCTGCTAGAACCTAATGGGTAGCTGAAGGCACACACTTCGAGCCAAGCTGGGTCCATCACCCACTCTACCTCCTGTGACATACTATCAGTTATAAACGTTGGCAACAATAAGCCCAGACTATGGTTTGCATTCATTTTGTGGGCCACAAACAGACTTGGGGAAAATGTGATGCAAAGACCTGTTACTAAAGAAGTGTGTATGGAGAGAAATGGACACAGTAGAGCTGTTCTGAGACAGAGAAATTTGTGGGTCTTTTCGGATGAAATCTTTATAACCCACTAAATTTATTCTCAGGCATACTTTGCTGTTCATGATAGAACTAAAATAAGTATAAAATATGAAGAAAAAACTTCAAGTTTAGGAAGAAACAATTCCATGCCATAATTCTCATTCTTTATCCCAGAGTTTTCAACACCAAAAATACATGACCTGAAAGTTCATTAGTTTGAAAGAGAAGCACTTTTTTTTGTAGCCAGCCCAAAGAATGTGAGTTCTATACATAAGGTATGTTATGTTGTGTTGGTGTTTATATAATAAAAAATGCTTCTAAAAATAAAAGATAAAAGACGATTGTGTATACCGTCATAAGGAGCCTCAGCAGGACCGGATTGAAATTACAATGTACTTTACAAAAAGTATTGTTTCAACTATGTACTTTGCCACATCAAAATAGTTTTTCAGTGAAAATTTGAATTTTATGATTTAGTAACCACCAAAATTATTGCAAACCAACCTTTATATATACGCAAGATATTGCCAAGAGTTAACGTCACATAGAGGCTAAGTACATGGGCTCCACAGACATATATTCATGTGTTGAACTCCTTTCTGCCCCTTTAGCAGGTATGCAGTGTGGGCAGGTCAACCTGAGCCAGCAGTCCCTGGCTTGTAAAATGGGTACAATATAACCTGTCTCTTTTAGGGCTGCCTTGAGGGTTAACTGCGACAATACATGTGCTGTGCTGAGAATGGAACGGCTGGCACAAGGTGAGCATTAGTAAGTAAAGCTCTTGCTATTTTTATGTTCTAAGAACAGCTTTTTGTCCTTGATCTAAAAATCAAACAATGCTTCCTGCAAGCTATTATTACAAAATTTTCTTGAACAATATTCTGAACAATGATCACAGTTTTATTTGCAAAGTGTTCGTTCTCTCAAGAAACAGAACAAGGTTTTCTTGCTGTTGTTTCTACAATGAGTAAGGATGAGGCCCGATTTCTCTCAGCAACCCTGACTTCTCCTCAGTGCCATCTCTATGGTGCTCCCTGATCCAAAGGGTAACAGTAATAAATGCCATCATTGATGAGAATTATATTCCAAATAAGATCAAGATGTTATAAACATTTAAATAGCACTGTATACACAACATCATAAAGTAGGCATATCAAAGAGATCAGTGCCCCAGAGAGTTCATTTTTACCTCTTTTTGAGTACTTTCATAAAATAATCTGCCTTAAGTTAAGAACCCATAAAACAATCTCCCTTAAATTCTAAAAAATAGGCAAACTGAAACCTCTCCCCCCAATTTCTGTTTAAATATGGAAAAGAGCTACTCACAGCAAGACTAGAAGTAAAGTCTGTCTAGGAGATCTGATGCTGCCAGAGAAAGAACCCTAATGAGGAATGCCATATTTCGCCCTGGCAGCTGGGCCTATGTGCAGACTTACTCATTCTGAAATCATGCAAATTCGTCTTAATAGGGCGCTGAGCATTATGAGCAGATAGGGGGGCACTGACACATTTTATTTGGTTCACTGTTGACTAAAGAAGCATACCCAATCATTAGGTTGAATTAGATAGAAATTATATGATAGAATTTCACACTTAAACATTCATATATGTTAACTGGGTTTCATTGTTTACTAATTATAATTTATATCCTCTATATCGGCTGCCTTTAGTTCAAAGATGGGGATCTTTGGGATAACTGGTAACTGTGAAAAGTATGTTAAAAGGGAGGGAGGCAGATGGCAAAGTCAGGCCAAGTCTCCTTAACTACTTCTGCCTTTAGGCCTGCCCTGAGGTTAGAATCAGACAATAGGCCCAGGTGACATGATCTACCAAGCTGCGCTTACATGTACAGAGAATAAGCCTCCACAGGGTGATTGAAAGAGTTCTGACAGATTGCACCCTGCTCAGAAATGTACCCTCAAAGAGAGTCAGTGCGTGGCACTGAAAATTCCCTCAGTATTTGTTCCTGTGCCTCAAGTCTTTGAAGGTCCCCATTCAAACGCCATGGGGCAGAGGAGAGATTATAATACATTAAGGCCCTGCCAATTATTATGATCTTCATTTGAATTAAATCTAAAGAATGGGTCTGTGGCCAGCTCACAGTTCTGAGGGATGGGAAAAATAAAAAGAGAACAACATTTATAGGAGGCTATCTATGTGCCAGGCCATGTGCTTAAAAACTTAAGTTTATTTCATAGTAGAGACTCTTCATATGAAGTAGGGATGATTGTTACCTTCATTTCACAGAAAAGGAAACAGGCACTCAAGAAGTTCCGTAATCGACTCAGTATCATGTAGCTAGTCAGGGTCAGAACCAGGATTTGGACTTGGGGATGTCTGACTCAGGAGAATGATGGTCTTTTATTACCATCATTTGGAAAAGCACATTTAGATTTGAGAATGGGATCGAAAAAAGATTTTAGCATAGACTAATATAGCAAAGAGTAAAAGACCAGGAGAGAAATCCAGACCAGTATTAGGCAGCATGTGTCTAAGGGATTAGTGCACTGAAAGGCAGGGGAGTCCATTCACTATAATTCGTAATTAAGTGAGTCCTCCTAATTAATAAGAAAGACCAATCTGTTATCTCACAATTAGCATGACTAAAAAAATCAAAAGTGAGTCTACCTTCCAGTGGCCCCACATGTCTTCAGGCTATTAATGTTCCCAGCAGTTATATTCTATTATATCTGAATATATATATATGGATAAAGCTGAGAATTAACTGTCACATATCTACCATATTGTTCTACAACCTTTCCTAAATCACAACCTCTACATTTAATTTTTGGCTGTGGATATTATTATACATTCCCCATTCAAAAAACTTCTTTTTGAGAAAGCACAATTGCAGATACAGGAGATGTCTTCTTAACTAGCCTTGAAATAGATGCTGAATGAAACAAGTACATAATCTGTAGAGTCCAAAGAATTTACTTTTTCACCTATTTTTTGATAATAGTAACCTCTCCCAGCTTACAATGAAGTTCAGAGCAACAATTTACAAATTCATGACCCCTGCTTGACTATAATTTGATGCCAGTAACTGCAAGTCATTAGTAGCTTGTGAAGCTACCTCTGGGTGCTTTATGGGAATATTAAAAATTTGCTAATACATAAAAAATAAATTTCAACAGTATAATATAAAAATAGCACACTGGTGTCTTTCATGTGACTTCATTAAGCTCTCTTAGCCTGGTATACTAATGCCATGTATCAAAATGTTTTGTTACTTGGTAAAATGTCAGCATTTTGGAAGATGTGTATAGTTTTTTTCTATAATCAAATAATAAAAAATTATATTAAACACCGTCTACCTTTCCTAAATCACAACGTCTATCTTCATTTAATTTTTTGGAATACCATATCTATTTAATCCTCTGTTTCCTAAATTAATTCCCTTTTCTAGCAAATTTGTATTTTACAAACAATTGTGATACACAGATGTGAATGAAGACACAAGTTCCTCTACAGCATAATTACAGAAAACATAAGGAGTAAGGATTAGGGATATTTACATTTAATACCAAATGTGTATTCTTTTTAAAGTATGCATTATGTGAGGAATATTATGGATTTATACTCTGTCAATTGCCTTGTTCCTCATTTAATTATAATTATTTCTTAGAGGTTACTCCTAAGATTTATAATGTACACATACTGTAATTTATAATTATGGGTTAAAGGTTAATATGCAATTTTTAAAATGTAAGCTTATTTTTTAAAATCCACCCCAAAATATATCTACACAGAAACATTTGTCGCTTCTGTAAACTATGAACATGTGGTAGACAAAAACATCTGGAAGTTGCTTTATAACAATAACTATGTTCATCGGCCATTTCATTTTATGTGAACCCAAACTATGCTACATCTCAATGATGCTATAAACAGAAATGATATTAAACTGGTGTTTTAAAGCAATGCAGCAATATTAGCTTATTAAGTTTTTTACACATTACACTTTTGATAGTTATAGGCAATATAACTACGGAACACATAACATATAAATCAGCAATTAACATCAATCTTAAGATTTCTACAATAAACTTGATTTTTTTTATTCTACTCATAATTCTACATAATATTTGCTTTCTACTCGTAATGATTTGGATGGACATGTTAATCTCTGCCTCCTTCAATCATTAATTTGACAAACATCACTGGTGCTTATTATTTTCAGGTTTTGTGCTAATTCCAGGAAATAAAAAAGAGGATGTGGTTTGATTATGAAGAGACTTGTAATCTTTATAGTCCAGCAACTATCAGACTCCACTTAATAGTCTCATAGTCAAATAAGAAATAAGTAAAGTTTGAGAACAGGGTAAACCAATTAAATAGAAATATTTAGTTTTACTTGGTAATGTCTTCCAAAGAGCTACTTAGAAATAATATAAGATTTTTATCACAATTGCATTTCACTTTACACTCACCCATTTTACTTAGTGATTCAACCACCACATTTCCACTCCACTGGCATTGCAACTGTGCATCAAGTGGGAAGCATGATTAGGAAAGAATCTAAACCAAGATTTTCTGGAAGAAATGCCACCATAATCCAGTTAGGGAAGAGGCCAATAGATTAATTATGAACAAAAGTGCCCCAAAGTCATCTGGCATCCTCAGTAATTCTTAGAGAGTGTTAGGGAGAAAAATTAGAGGACACTGTACTGAATTCAAGTTTGCTTAAAATGTTCACTCATCCCAACTCTCAGTTCTTCAAATTTCTGTATTTTCTCATTTTCACTCTTAAATTACTTATTTAATGAATACTTACTACAAGCTTATGCTCCTATTTGGACATTTACATATACTTTGCTTTATTACATCAATGACATTTTATAGATGTATGTGGGGAACACACTTAGGATTTGATGAAAATTGATAGTACACGTAGTGTAGCACTGCACTGCTGCTGCTGTCCATCCCCATCATACTCCAAACATTATCTTCAGGATGACACACTTGGATACCTCCAGTGATGGGGATCTCACTCCCTTTCACAGCACAGGCAAGCCACTTACACCTTAGGGCTTTGTGCATGTGGGTCCTATGCCTGAAATGCTCTTCCCCTAGTCTGTCACCTAGCCCAGTGATACTTGTCATTCTAGATCAACATTAATGTCACTGCTTTAGAGACATTTCCCCTGACACACAATCTAAGCCTGGTATCTCTATCACAACTCTCATCACAAGCTTTTCTTTCCAACTTTGCACGTTTCACAATTTGTGACTGTCTTGTTTAATTACTACTCTGATGTCTGTAATATTTAATCATCACAACAGTGACTAGGTACTTTTATTACCCACATTTTACAGATGAGGGCGCTAGCTGCTCACCTAGCATGGGTGCCTCACTCATATTTATACCTAATAAATAATTGTTGAATAAACAGATTAAACCAACCATCTTCTAAAATTGAAATTTGATTCTCTGGATATAATGGGAAAGTCAATAAGAAAGAACAATGTTTGAAACCTGCCTGACACTATGACCCTGATGTATAGAGAGAGACATATATACCTTTTAAGCCTCATTTTTTTCATCAGTGAAATGAGTGTAACACTTACCAAAAAAAAAGTTGTTAGGATTTAAGGAGCTATTGTAATCAAAATAAACTAACCTTAATAAGCACTCACAATTTATATTCCAGCCCATGGATGTTTAAAGAACATCTTATTTCCCCTCCAAAAGATAGCCTTTCAAATAAAATATCTTGTCCTTAATTCTTCCAGTTCACTGGCCTGGATTTCTTCAATTGTCCTTATATCCATTGACTTATTAGTTCATTCAACAAATATTTATTGGGTACCTACTATTCAAAACATATAATTACTCATAAATCCTGGTCCTCCTGAAACACGCAACTAAATAGCAAGTCAAATTGTACAATCACTCACTCAGAATCAGGGTCACTCAGGGGACTTGTTAAAATCACAGCCTGCTCGGCATTCTCCCTAGACTTTCTCAGTACATCAAAGGTGGGCCCTAGAATTTTCATTTCTAATAAGTTCTCAGCTGATGCTGTTGCTGCTGACCCGGGATTACATTCATAGTGAACCAATGAAATAGAGTACGCTGATATTTTCCCAAAGATAGGAATGAAATTTTGAGAGAAAGAAATTAAACAAACAATAAAAACAGTGCCAGGAGTCTGATGAAGAAAATGGCATTAACGCTTGCTTTAAAAGATGGGAAAGGACAGTCTTTGCTGGCAAGTGGCCATGGTTTCCTGCTTCAGCAGTGCTTGGATGAACCCAGCACTTGACCCCCACCCCAGCCACCCTCTCAGATCCGGCCTTCTACCACCTCCTCACAGCACCCTTGGACTGCCCGAGGCCTGTGCCACTGCTCCAGGGCCAGGCACCCACCTCCTCTCAGCCCCCTGTGGCAAGGACGATCCCTTCACAGGTGCACCAGGACTTCCACCAGGGCCCAGGGGCTCCCAACAGCCAGGTCAGCCTGGAGCTCTACCTTCCTGCGTCTACGAGTCCGTGTCTTACTACCTGGACTGTGATGATGTGGCTTCGAGGGGCTTTTCCAAGTATTTTCTTCACCAATCTCATGAGGAGAGGGGAGATGCTGAGAAACTGATGAAGCTGCAGGACCATCGAAGTGGCCGAATCTTCCTTCAGGATATCAAGAAATCAGACCACAGTGACTGGGAGAATGGGCCAAATGCAACAGTGTGTGTTACACTTGGGAAAAGGCACAACTGGAACTGCACAAACTGGTCACTGACGAAAATGGTTCTCATTTGTGTGACTTCACTGAGACTCACTACCTGACCGAGCAGGTGGAATCCATCGAAGAATTGGGTGACCACATAACCAAGCTGTGCAGGGTAGGGGTGTCTGAAATTGCCACAGCAGAGTGTCTCTTTGATGAGCACACTCTGGGAGACAATGAAGAGAGCTAATCCTTAGGCTGGCTTCCCAGAGCCATGGGGGTGACTTCCCTGGTCACCAAAGCAGTACATGCATGTTGGAGTTACCTTTACCTTTTCTATAACTTGTACCAAATCATCCACTTCTGTTCTTTCATTTGTACCATTCCTTCTAATAAAGTAATTTAGTACCCCCCCAAAAAAGATGAGAAAGAGTTGGAAAGAGGTTTCATGTTTTTTACCTTTGAGTAAACAATCATATTTGAATGAATATGGCACCAGATATTTTGATAATTTTATGATAGAAAACAAATTGAAAAAATATTAAATTGTGTTCAATGGAAATAAGTGGCAACTATTGTATCAAAAGAGCAAATGGTATAGGTTTATTGGTAGGGACTAATAAATACCAGTGTGAAAAAATCAATTAAGGAACTTTGAATCTTTAACTTTAATAAGTGCATGAATTTAAAGAGTTAAATGAGACCATCTACATTATGGTACCATATTGACTCTGGACTAAGGGACACATACTGCATCTAGCCACCCACCTTAGCTGTTACACTGTTGGTGGTTTTGGGGTTTTTTTTTTACCCCAGAAATGGTCTGCTCTATAAAATACATATTTTCTCTGCAACATTATTGGTAAGTTGGTAAAGAACTAACTGGTTACAGGTTAGAATTCAGTGGGAATTCACAGCCTTTTTACATTGTTTTTCACTGGAAAAAACTGCAATGTATAAATAAAAACATTAACCACGTGTAACATTGCATGCTACTCTGAGGAATGCCTAAAGTTTAATGCACCCAACATGCTACTCTCAAGTAGGGCAAATGCAGGTTCTGAGTCAGTTGCCACCTCAAAAGTAAGATTTGAGGTGTACTCAAAAGTATATGTCAAATTCATTTACCAAGTCTGCAACTGTAGTTATGATTAAGGAGTTCTTTATAAACTGGAACACTCAGTGGTGTGTCAGAGCTGACTCAAATGGACGAACAACTCTGCATTCGGGCACGATGTTAGAGGTCTAAAATTGGCCATGATGGGAGTATCATATCATGGAAATTTGCAAAGATTACAAACAAGGGCTTTTTTTTCCTTTCTTTTTCAGAGCTGATTGTTCGTTAAACATTTACCATTTTCAATTTTGAGCTTCCACATCTTGAGACTAATACAATAAAACCTGACTATATGCACATCTTTAGGAGAGAAGAAAGTTAAACATTTGAATTTCCTTTGCTAATTTTCTATGCCAAGAGAAGAGTTAGTATACATTTTAAAGGAATATACATGGTCCTTAAATGAGTGCTAAGTGTTTCACATTCATGATTATATATGTTCCTCCTCCCAAGCAGTCTTTGAGGAAAGTATTATGATTCATATTTTACAGGAAGTGAAATGCAAGTTCAAGGTTAAATAACTTGACTAATACACTTACTGTCTCTCTAAATCAAAAACATACTTGAAGGATTCTTCTTTCTCCCTCAATCTTGGCAACAAGGACAACTGAACTGAAGGTGATAACCAAGTCTCCATTCTGAACAATAAAATAGTAATTTGCTTTAAAAAGAGAGTTTCAAGTTGCATTAGTTTAAGTAAGCATAACGGAAAACATTCTCGATAGTAACAAATTTTATGAAATTCAATTCTCTCAAATTTTTTAAGACATGCAGCTTGGCCTTACATAATTCATCTAATCAAGCCTCAGGAAAGATGTGATCATTTTTTAAGGTTTCTTTAAATCTAGCAATTCTGTGACATGGCCAGGTGTTTGAGAAAGGAATATATTCGGTACAATAAATGGAAGAAATACATATGTCATGCCTGATAAAAATTTATTAAACTCAGTTTCATTTCTATTATAGGCAAAGCATTATAGAAACATTTTTATTCACATATTTAAATTTTTTCTTTGCTTTCCTTAGGGCAAAGTTGAGCTCAACAAGTTATCTCTTGAGCATAATTGGGATATGCCTCCACATTGATGGAATATTTAGATATAGTTTTAAAAATCTCTCTATTACTGGAATCTTAAATATACCAAGTGACCAATGGCATGATCACAATATGGTAGACTGTCCTTCAAAATTTCTTCTTTACAAAGTTGAACATTTACATATGTGCATACACACACACACATGCACACACATCACCCATCTCTAAGGATCTTAATCAAAAGTCTACACAGTCCAAATGATACTATCTTAGATCAAACAAACAATTTTTTAAAAACCTTGGCTTATTAAATTTCTACAGAGGATTCAGAGCTTAAAAGACTAAATGTAGGAGATTTTAAAAATTAAATAATTTTAATCTACAGGAAAAACAGGTAGATAATTTTTAGTTTTAACTAGATGCTTAATAACTATCTTTAAATTTTTCAGAAGCTATAATGGTTCATTATTAATTTTCATGATCTATAAGAAGATAATTCTAGATTTGAAGGGAATTTAATACAGGTGTTTGTTGTGTGTGTGCATGTGTGTGTGTTTGTTAGATGTTTTTGCATGTGTGTCGGTGTATATCTGGATTCCCTAAAATAAACTGTGAAGTTTTGGTGTTGGGGAGTATATTTAGCAAGACTGATTTTTAATTATTATTTAAATGAATGAAACACTTACCATGTGTTGGCCCAAGGCTACGCATAGAGGAACACCCACAAGGTTTCTACCTACATAGAACTTAGTCTGGTAGGCTAGAGGTTCTTCAATATCATGTTTTCATTTAGTCTTTTGAACTAAAATTCTACTAATAAATTAAGAAAACATATTTGATACATAGACCTATGTTTGAAGATTTGCAAATAAACGCAAGAATTCAATCATTCCCTTTGGAGGTGTTTGGAAAGTAGTGTGTGTTGTTCCACAAATAGGATGACCTAATAAGATACATACATACGCATACAGATCTTGGAGAAAATATAGGGCTGATTTTCAGACTGGCATATTACAAAGAAATAGAAACTATTTTTCTTTCATATTGATAGCCCAACCTCAAGCTTTCCAAATGAGACACAGTATGTCCTGTGTGTCATCTCTCAGTTGCCTGATTATAAAATACTTTATTGTCTTTCCAATTTTTCTTATTAAATTTTATCTTCAGATTAGATTATTTCAAAACGTATTTTAAACATTACACAGTTTAAGACTCTATTCTTTAAAAAACAACAGCATTTAAACCCAAATACATCTTCTCTAACTTATAAGCAAAACAGTAATAGGAAGAAACAGTGCTTGGTTTCAGTGGAAGGTTAGATGAGGTTTGGAGAATTAAGCAGTTTGGAACCGGTGATGCAATTTTATTACATGGAAGTGACTCATTCTGTCACCACAGAGTGTGAAATTGTTATCTGGAAGCAAATGTGTGTGGTCAACACTCTTTTGAAAAACATAAATAATAGCTCATCATGATTTGTTCATCCTAGAAAATAAATAAACATAAGACACTGACTTAAAGATAATTGAAATGCTACAGTTTTCTCCATTGATGATAAAGATACATTAAAAATATAGTTTGAAATGAGAAAAATGAGTTGTGAAATTAATTCAAAAGGTCATAGGAGGAAACACAATATCCAGTATAAAATAATTTCTGTCCCATATAATTAATTTAGTATTAATAAAATCAACATTTAGTGAATATATTCTATAGGCAGGGACTATGGTAAATACTGGGGTTATAATAGAGAACAGAAGCAGTGCCTGTCCTTAAGTTGCTTCTTATGGCACAGTGTCCCCTAAAATTCATTCTCTCCCTTATTTTAGTAAGAAAATTTCCCCACCAATTTTCTACTGGACAGACTCTACCTTTGTAGGGGTTGCAGTTTTCAGCTTTTCTTGAGCTAAGTGCTAGACAAGAGGCTGAGAGCAGATGAAGGGTGCAGCTTCACTTCAAGGATGAAGTCCTTGCCCTGTCAGTTCTCTTCCCCTCTCACGGGTTTCAACACCTGGTACACGTGGCAATGACCCAGATTCAACTGTTTACAGTGATCACACGTGGGTGACACAGGAGCAACAAGATGGAACAAGCCTGGTGCCTAAATAACCACATGGAGTCTAGCTGCTCTGCAAGCCTCTTCCTCTCAGCTCAGGGAGATCATGTGAAAGACAAATAAACTCATATCTCATTTCGACCACTATTTTGAGGGCTCTCTGCTATTCCAAGATAGTGAATCCTAATTCAATAAATAAGCAAACAGTGATTGTACACTAGATGTGTGCTGATAGTTTTACTCCTCAAATAGGCTCGCCAATTTCTGTAAAAGGCAGCTCCACTATTCTAGTTGTTCAGGACAAAAACTTGGAATTCTTTACTCTTCTCTTTATCTCACATACTATTTTCAGTCCAATCTATTATTAAATACTACTGGCTGGACTTTCAAAATAGTTTCCGAATTTGAGCTTTCTTACCACCTTCGTCCAAGTCATTGTTATCTCCCCTCTTGACTATTTCAATCAGCTTCCTAACTGATAACCCTGCTTCCCTCCTTGCTACCAGAGTTTACTTTCTATAGCTGCAAAAAAAGCCATAAGCTAGAGCATGTTGCTCTTGCACTCAAACCCTCCTAGGGATTTCCATCTCGATTTTTTTTTAAAAATTGAAAGTCCTTAATATGCCCTATAAGGCATTAGGGCTCGGTCACTGATTTCTTTACCTAGCTCCCTTATCTGTACCCCATAAATCCATAAATCACCCGTCCCCTTCAGCCACGTCGGCTCCCACACTACTCTTTGAACACTGTCTAGGGGCTTTGCACATTTTCCTAGTCTCAGCCTAACATGCCCTTCCCTCCAATACTAGCATGGCCCATTGTCACCTCATTCATGTCCCTGCTTCTGCTAAGCATTCAATTTATAGAGGCCTTCCCTGAATGCTCTGCATAACACAGCAATTTCTTCCCCATCGGGCATGCCACTCTCTTGGTCCCCTTACCACGCTTTGGTTTTCATAGCATTTATCACCACCTGATTTTATAGATGTGTGTGTGTGTGTGTGTGTGTGTGTATGTGTTCATTCACACACATACACATTACAAATACTTGTTGTCTATTATCATTAGTATAAAAGCACTATGTTATGAAAATTTTGTATTATTTGGTCTCTACCATAACCAAAACACTTAGAATAATGCACATAGTATATGCAAAATAAATATTTCCTGAATACATAAATTGGATGAATGAACAATGTGCTGCTAGAGGGACACAGAGGATGTTATAGAAACTTCCAAGATGAGAATCCAGCCCAGTTCGGAGTGTCAGAAAGGCTTCTTAGCTGAGTTTTAAGCTGAAGAGCAGTACTGCTTTAGTGCATGTTCCCCAGTCAGAGGAAAACACACAGAGTCACAGAGACACAACCACCTATATGAGAATGTTGAACCAAAGCCATTGAACGGTGAGCACAAAATCTAGCAGGGAAGCAGGGGCAGGTCAACGAGAGGCAGCTACTCCAGGTGCCCGACACAGGACGTGATGCTTGACATATACAGGGGCATGTGAGTTTATTCTTGTATTATTATTTATTTTATTATTTTCCATACGAACAACTGTAAACCTATTTTTGCCCACTCCATATTATATTATTTGGCAAAAGAGGAAATGATGCCTAAAATGTATCAGAGTGCTTCCCCAAGGTTACTTAGCTAATTAGACAGAAACTCAAGAGCCAAGTCCATAACCGCCAAGCTCCAAAATCCAGCTCTCTTTATAACACTTCTATACTAAGGAGTTTGGATTTTTACCATGGGAAGGCACTGAAAAACCTTAAGCAGGGAGATGACATGAACACATTTGCCTTTTAGAAAGATCTTGCTCATAGTACTGTAGAGAGTGTATGAAAGTGGAATAAGGAATTGTTGGAAAAATTCAAAAGAAGTTATGAAGATCTGAACTAAAGCAATAGCAGGCAGGGAGACATGAGAGTGATAAGCTAATGAAGGGACTAGGATTTGCCAATCAACAAATGTGGGGCCTAGAATAACTCCTAGATTTCTCGAGTGGGCTGTTGTTATGGAATAAAGGTGCTCCAGGGAGCTCAGGAACAGAGTAGGCAAAGTGTGAAGAGGATGATCTCAATCATATCAACACGGCCACAGGACTGCTGAATGGACAGATCTGGATTAAACTCTCAGGATTTATGGCTATTCATCCAGGGCTCATTTCTCTGCAAGACAACTAAGACCACATGCCTAAAGCTCATAACATAAAGCACATATAGACAAGAGGCAAAAACCTAGTTCAGTCGTCTAGTTGTATCAAGAAAACCTGCCCTTTGTGAGAACAGGAAACACAATATACTGTTGCAGAAAACACTAAGTTATAACTTGCATAAAGACAATTCCTAAAATTAATTTCTCATCACAAGATAATGTCATATGTGTTCAAAGTTGGAGTAAGCCTTTTATCTTCCAATGCTACTTAGCTTATAAGAGCTGCCTTTGGGAGAAGAAAGAAGAAAGTTGTCTTTCCAAGAATAAATGAAAGTGGCAAGGTGTTTTTTCTTAACTTATGCCAAGAAAATGCTTAATAAAATGTGGTGAGATATCAAAACAAGGAAATCACTAGCAAATAAAAAGTGCATCTTAAGAGAAATTTATAGAGATTTCAAATATTTACTTAACAATAAGAATTTTAAAAGGGGCATTCAATTAATAGCTGGCAATTTAAGTTTACATATGCATTGAGATTACTACACTGGGACCATGTATAAAATAATCTATTCTTTGGGGGGAAAAATTGAAAGCATTTACGGTATTAGATGAGTTATTATACTGAGCCTTCAAAATGCACAGTGTTACACCTTCTAGAATTTTTAAGTGAGAAATAAGCACAGTATAAAACCATTTCCTTCCCCCCAAAATGATGATTGGATTCAAACAACATTCATTTTATTCCTTTAGAATTATAATTAAAGTCTAATTACCAAAAAAAATCAGTATTGTACTACACTAATTCAAGATAATAACTGGGAACCTAATTCAATTCCCAAATCTTAAACACTAGAAAGTGTGCAAACAGAACCCACAACATGCGTCAAGGATACCTCTCAAACTGCGAAGTGGAATGTAATTAAGAGAATAATGAGCATTTCAGTGGAACAAACTTGCCCATTGCTGGTCTGTTGGCTATTTGCTCTAGATTTAAATGCAGGTCTTTACAGAAATTTCGCTGCTTCTAATTTACCAAGACTTTATTTACAAGACATTTGTTTTGTGACATGGCCCTATTTATGTACTATTTGGGAGAGAAGAGAGGCGATATCTAATATTCTGAACTTTAATCCCAGCTTGTTTTCTGAAACAAAGATCCAGTTGGTCATATTTGTCTTCAGGTCCCATGGTTTAGGCAGTATTCTCAAACTTTTAGTCTCAGAACCTCTTTACACTATTAGAAATTATTGAAAACCTCAGAAAGCTTATGCTTACATGGGCTGATGTTTACTCCATCTGACCTTAAAACTGAGAAAATTTTAAAGTATTTATTCACTTGAAAATAAACTTACTACATGTTAAAAATATATTTTTATAAAATTAACTAAATTTAAAAACAAAGAATAAAAACCATGCCATTATTTTACACTTTTTGAAAATCTAAATGATGTGTAGCTCAACAGAAGACAGTTGCATTCTCTGCTTCTGCATTTAATCTGCAGCTATATCACACATCAAGTGGCTTCTAGAAAACTCCACTGCACACTCATGAAAGAATAAGACAGAAGACAAATAACATGCTCGTGTTATTATGAAAATAGTTTTGACCTCAAAGAGCACCTAAAAGGTCCCCAGACTACACTTTGAAAATTACTGCTTTAAGGATATTAGTTGGCAGAAAATAGGATGAAATTTTCAGTTTACTGCAGAGACTTTTTATGGAGAACTTAAAAATATGACTATACTAAATCTGTTAAAATATATAAATCTTTCCATTTAGTCTGCTGCATATAAAACTTATAATTACGAGAACTACATTCATCAATCTTCCTGCTAAGCTGGGTTTAGTTAACAGAACCTGCACATTCTGACCTCTTCACTGAGCTTTCAGAGATGTCTATACATTGTCCTTGACTTGACATCTCCAGTGGGATGTCTAATAGTCATCTTAACTTCACATGACCAGAATAGAACTCTTGATTTCTTTTCTTAAACATGAACTGCTCTCACTTTTTTCCCTCTCAGAAAATGGAACCACTATTTACCCAACTATTTAAATCAAAAACCTAAAAGTCATTCCCAACTTCTATTTCTTTGACCTCCGTATCACATCTATGAACTTCCAAAATATACCATCTTTCCCTTGTCTCCATGCTGTCATCCTAGCCTAAGTCAACACCATATTTTGCTTGGGTTACACCAATAGCTTCCCAACTGGTATCCCCCTTTTCCCCACAACTTTACATTTTTTCCAACCTTTGATAATTAGTGTAATTAACTTATATACTTATAAAACATAAATCAGATCATATCCCATCTCAACCTACATTCTTGCAATTCTATCTAAATTTCTTGGAATAAAAAATAACCTACTTACTGGCTCTGCCAGCCTCTCCAACCTTAACTCACGCCTTTGTCTTCTTTCTGTCTCTTTAACACGCCAAGCTTTCCCCACCTTAGGGCTTTTCTACCCGCTGCTGTCCTCATCTGGAAGCCACCACCTACACTTCTGTGTATCTGGCTAGCCCAGTCACTTAGGTCTTATCTCAAACGTAACCCTCTCAAAGAAGCCTTCTCTGACCCACCCAACCATTGCCAGACCCAACTTCATGATTCTCTCTTATATCACCGTTTTACCTGATTTATTCATAGACATTTCACTTTTATCTAATTTATTCAAAGATATTTCACTATGTTCTCTGTCCTATTCCCCTGCCACTGTCACCAGAATGTAAGCTCTAGGCACGAAGGGACTGCGTGTGACCTGTTCACTATTGTATCCTCAGTGTCCACTAAGACATAGTCAGAACTGAGGAGGTGTTTATAGGAACTGAATTGTAGGAATGAGTAAATAATCAAACAAATTAATAAATGAATTATAGTAAATACACTGTGTTGCAAAAATAACTTAAATACTTTCTTTGCTAGTCTCAATTATCAAGGGAAATACAAAGAATGTCATCTATTCATGGACTACAGCAGTGAAATCCACACTCTGCTTTATCTCTAACACCCTTTCTACTCTTGTACAAACATACCATATGGAGGGAGAGAAAAACATAGTTTAGCAAAGCCTGTTATGTATGTATGTAGCCTAATTCTCAACAGAAAAAGACTGCTAAACGTTCTTCTTATTCCATATGCCTTTGACCTTTAGAACATTTTTCTTATTTCATGTCTCTGACCTTCAACCTAAAATTTAAATTTATAGAATTAAATGAAAAGAAATTTCAAGACTTTCCAAACAAGACATCTTAATTTTTTTAAGAAAATGGCATGCAAAATGGTGCTCAAAAGAAAAATATCTGTGAACATGCTTCCTGTCTTTGCAGACTAATTTTTTAATTCACTTTAGAACCTTATCATTGATACTTATAATTATTAATCTTAATCTCTTTTCTTGTAAATTTAAATTTAACCATTGATAGAATGCTATATATGATATTATAATCACTCCATCATCTCCTGAAATATAATCTGAACTCTAAGAATGAATAATTTTATGTAAATTCATACACATATATATAGCTACACAGTACAAATGTGTGTGTGTGTGTGTGTGTGTGTATTTCCAACAGGGTGTCAATAAAAATCTTTGCACTGAAAATATTGAAGCAAGTTATTATAAATCTTTAAAAAATGGTTTTAATTTGAGGGCATGTACCAACATTGAATAAACCATCAGGGACAGCATAAAAGCATATTAAGATTATTACTGAAAGTATTAAATACTCAAAAACATTATGAAATTTAATGTAATAGTAGAGTAGTGTAAAATGATGCTCAGTAAACATGACCCAAATATAAAACATAACACTGCACTATGTTCTAGCCATAAAAGTGAATATATATTGTGATATACAGAAAGCAATTCACTTCAGTAAAGTTGGGCAAATTAAGCAGGAAAAATGTCACTAAATAAATCATCAATGTAAATGTACTTAATAACATGCCCTTGATATTTTAATAGACATGAAATATGAATTCTCAGGAATTGGTTTTAAGACCTCTTAAGTCATCTACCGTAACTCAGAATCTCTGTGTACTACTTAAGGAGCTTTAGTACAAATATTTTTTTTCATCAGAAAGGAGTTTACACAGGGGCCTAAGTATAAAGATCAGACTCAGACTGCAGCTTTCCAAACCTACAGTCATTAAATTCAGATATAGTATGTGCAATTACAACCTGCATTTCTGAAATGCAGAGTCATGGGAGAATTCCAACAAGGACTTCAGAGATCTATTCTGATGTTCTCTGGTGGGGGGGGGGGGAGCTGTTGCCATGGTAGACACACCACGCAGCTTCACTGTGCCGGGAAGTAGCTCCAATCTGCCCTGCCTTTGAAAGTGTGCCAAAATGATTACAAACCATTCAAGGATTTTTCATTAGAGGGCTGGATATTAAAAGCATTAGTCTATCCAGCCATCCACAAAAATCACTGAAAATCTTGTTAAAAACCCTGAAGAATTACACCTATGTGTTTTAAAAATGAACCCACAATTTAGAATCCTGTTTAATGTGCAGCATGCAAACTACTGAACAGATCCATGTAATAATGGCTGAAGCAAGTTTCACCTGATTAGCAAGAAATCAATGTGTTATTACACTGTTGCCAAAAATGAACTAATTCAAGTTTTCTTTTCATTTTTCAGCTATGATGATTTATTTTTAACTTTCACCAAAAATGTATTTTAAACATAAATTTGGCATTCTCTCAAAATCGAAAAATAGAGAAATTGATATTATAGCAAAACGAATCCGCATCTAAATAAAATCCATAACTGTTATGTAAGAGAAAATATGTATGCCTGTACCTTTTTAAAATAATCCATGACCTGCTTTACCAATATCAGATTAATTTTTTGAGAAAATTGATGTATTTTCAGATATCATCTCAGAAAAAAAGCACATCAAGTTGTAATTATTTTAGCTTTCAGGAGTCTTCAAAAGTAAGAAAGCCACACCATTCACCTTCTCAACATAGTACATTCAGTTCCAATATTAATAATTTAGAAATAAAATGGAGAACTACATATTAGTAGAACCAATATGATAAGGCTGTATTTTGCAAAATCAAACAAGGACTTAAATAGCCTGATGAGTATTAAAAAACACTACCTTTCAAAATATGTCAGTTTTTCAATAATGATGTTCTTGACCAATTCATCTCGTTAATTTTTCTTGAATTGTACAACAAATACCATTACTTTATTATGGTACATACACATACATCCTTATATATGTTAGCCAAAAAAGTATTACTTAGCCTAATCACCTACTTATAGTCATTAAATCTGTCACTAAATGACATGATTATTTCCAAACATAAAATCTACCCTCACAGAAAAAGGAAATTGCTATTATCAAGCATATTTAAAAACATATTTACTGCCCCTGAGGACAACTTATAAAAAATTCTTAAAATATGTTGGGGGAAAATGTATTGCCTTTCCAGCTTCCTACTTTGAAAAGAACAACTCTATTTTAGATTATAACTGTGGATATATTCCTTGACTGGTAATACCTAACATACCTAACTGATGCATGGACACTCATACACTTACACACATACACAGGCATGAGAAGTACTGCCTTCTGGAATTTCTTCCAGACACCAAAAGCACACACCAAAAAGAAGAAAGATCTATATTTGCATTAAGGTTAATAACTTCTGTTCATCAAAATATATCAAAAGGAGTCAAAATGCAAACTATAGATGGGAGAAGATATTTCAAATATATGTAATTGATAAGGATCAAGCTCCAAGATGTATAAAGTCAAGCAACCAACCAACAGAAAAACGAGTGGAAGAATACTAGGGACACTTCACAGAAGAAACACAAAGAGCACATAAACCTATAAAAAGATGCTCAATATCATTAGTGATCAGAAGCAAAATACCTGGAAACAATCCAAATACAATCAACAGAGGAAAGGATAAACTGAGATATATTCAGAACATAATATTGAACAGTAAAAATTAAGTAGCAGAAAAATACATGCCATCTTATTAGTTTTATACAATATAAAGCACAAAAACTTTGAAAAGTAAACATGCACATTCCACAGAGGGGAGATACTGAAGAGGAAACCTTTGGAAGGCTGGGTCCTCCTAAATTAACTTGTAGGATATCCATTCATGGACCCGCAAACAGAATCTTGGAGTTTGGAGAAGGGACGAGAGGTATGTGAAGAGCCAACCACAGGGAATCCCTCCTCCACCCACCCAAAGGTTGTACATGCAGATGCTACGTGTGTCGTCACTGCCAGACGCCTCCTGAGATGAGGTCAGGCCATCACATCAGGCTGCTCATTTCGCTTTAGCAACATATTAATTAACAGAATATTAACTCTAAAGTCTTCTTTCTTATAACTCACATTTCTTCTGTGGTCATCTAGATTCATGTAGATCCCCTTTTCGTGTGACCATCTCCTAGCATTTTATTTTATATTTGTTTTTATTGAAGGGAGAGGTAGAGATGGAAACATCAATGATGGGAGAGTCATTGATCGGCTGCCCCCTACACACCCCCTTCTGGGGATCGAGCCCACAACCCAGTCCTGTGCCCTGACTGGGAATCGAACTGTGACCTCCTGGGTCATAGGTCAACGCTCAATCCCTGAGCCACACCCAGCTGGGCAGTCTCTCAGCATTTTAAAAGCAGTTAGCCTTTCCTCCTAAAACTTCCATCTCTACATGAAATGATGTCAATTTTTTTAAGATATGTGTTATATTTCCTAGACTGGCTCAAGTATATTAAAGTTATTTTGAAGGGTGGTACCCCAAAATAAACATGATTTCCCACATGTCCTCTAAATATCTCAGTTCCCTGTCTTCACCATCAACTCCATAACTGAAATATACATCAATATTCACATTTAATACCTCCAGAGTCTCTTTGTTTATGACAGTTTTTCATAAATAGATATTTGCTTTGTTTTTGTATGAATAGTACATCAGTTTACAAACTTGGTCCTATAAAGGAACTGCAAAAAGAACTTTAAGTGCACTGGTATTTCAACTATTCTGAAGATAGCTCTCAGGTTAACATGAAAAACTCATAAGGTCAAAAGGCAACACCTGACTTGGGAGAATAAAACGGTCTGTTTCTCATGTTAAATTTACTGAGAGAACTAATTTATATGAAAATGCATTCCATCCCTTCTTGCTCTCAGGTAGTGTTTTGAATGCCAACTGACTGAGGCTCATCATTAATGTCCGGTTTATTTAAAAATCCCTCTTTGAATCAGCCTTTGTTCAGTACATTATTTAATTATATAAAGACAGTAAGGTGTTTTAGGGGGCTGGAGAAATAGAATTTGCAGTATGAATTTGTGTAAGTTTACTGTCGATGGTGCTAGCATGATTCATGTCCAAGTTGAAGAAGAAATAGTGGCAGGCATGAGCCTAATAGGCAGACCTGGTATAAACCAACTCACTGGAAAAAGAGGCAGATGACCAGTTTTCAGAAGACAAAAGTGAAACCAGAAACATGAGTCTAGTCCATAAGAGTTGGTGTAAATAATCACAGATCACTTAGTGTACGAAAGTGCTATCAAAATAATCATTGTGTGATGAGCTGAAAGAATTGTTCCTTCTTTAAAAAAAAAATTTTTTTTAAACCTGTGAGAAAAACAAAATCAATACTATTGACTGTAGACAGAAAAAAAATAGGGCCTTCAAAGTACACGGAGAGTTTAGTCCTAAACAGTGACACAGAGGTGGACCAAGATTAAGCCAAATCACAGCCATTTCTCAATAAGAAGAAAGGAATTACGGAGGAGGAGAATGGACGGGAGATGATCTATAGAAAGGTCAGTAAGCAGTTCAATGTTTAAAGGGTGCAGAAAAGCCTGAAAGGTATTTATAGGAAACATCTAGATGATTTTATTTTTGTACTATTTCCGTTCAAGTTCTATTGTTTTCTTGCAAATAATCAAACCATTTTTTATCTTATGGATTAATGTTGTGCATCTTTTATGAGCTCTCAGACTGTGCTCTCCACAACAAATATGTGCCAACAATACTTGTAATCTGCATACTTTGAAAGTTAACATTAGGCACAGAAACCCTGGAGCCAGGTGGCCAAGATTTTCACCACAATATACTATGTGTATGATCTTGGCCAAATTATTTAACTTATCAACATATCAGTTTTTCATCTATTAACATGTAGACAAATATAATATCTACCTCTTAAGGTTGTCATGAGGATTAATATTTTAATCCCCATAAAGTGATTGAACAGTACCTGGCAAATGTAAGTACTTAATAAAAGCTATTATCATTAACAAGTATCTCATGGAGAAAAAAAGGATGATTTTATTTAAAAGTTTAACTTAAAACAGCCAATGGTCAAAAAATACTAAACAGGCATTTGCCATTTTTAGAAAAAAAAAAAAAAAATGTACTCTATCTGGGTCCACAATGAAGGATCTTAGAAAACACACAAAACCAATATCTCTAAGCAAATCCACTATGTTAAGGAATATGAACAGACATTTTTTAGTAGGAATATATTAGCTTCCGTTCCAAAAAAAAGATGTTTTATTCACATCACCAATTCTGAATCACTAAATCAAAATTTGTTTTGGATGATAGTAGAGTGAAGTTTATAATTTAAAAAAGGGGAGGGCAAGAGTTGTAAGGATATTAAGAAATGTTACATCATAATTAAGGCCTATTGCGTCCATTTGTTTAAGAAAATAAATTCTATTCAAGTATTTTCTAAGAGTCATTTATATATTTCAAAACAATTAAAATGTAAACAGAGCTTCAGCAACTTAATCTACTTATACTGCTGCCTTGAGCAACTAATATCAAATAATTCTGATTAAAACTTGAAACTGAAACTTCTTCTATTAGACAGCAATTAAGTATCTGAAAGTCACACAATTCATTTTACTTGAAAATACATAATAACATATTTACACTACCTCCAGATGATTTTCCCCAGTCATCCTAATTAGTGAAGTCTTACCATATGAATATTCTCTTTTGTTAAAGTGATGAGAAGCGGTGGCATTTAGGTATGCAGTAATACTTGGGACACTGCCCAGGCTACAACAAAAATCACTTAAGGCACATGTTAGACAAGCATTTTATGAAGAACACTTCCTTTAAATGAAGAGATATAGGAAAAATTGGACTGATTTTCCATGTGAACTCCTCGGGTGTTTTTCTGAATGCCTGGGTAATACGCAAGTATGTGAAAGATCCTCTCTGTACTATTCATTCATTGTTGCTATGGTATACCCTTTATAAATATTAATGTTCCCAGAAGAAAAAGAAGCCGCCTATAACAAGAACATTGCTATCTAAATTTTGAGGAGATTGAATGTGTTGATTAAAAAACTAATTAAACAATGAAACATTTCCTCAATTAAAACATAAATATTTAAACAGCAGGGTTTGGTTTTTTTAAATTATTCTGGCATAAGGATATTAGCACAGGATCAGCCAAAGTTACATTGAACTGGCTAGAATTACAGCTTGGGGTCAGATCGGCATCAGTTTATAAGATTACGGTCACTGTAGTGACTTCAACGGAAAGGAAATCAACAGTCATTATTCCAGGTTTCCTTCTTCCCACAAAAGGAAAACATGTCATTATGAACTCCAAGTTAGATATACACATTATGAAAATCTACTTAAGCATAAAACATATTTACAAAATGCATGCCTCGGTTTTTTTAAAAGCAGTTTCTATCTCAGTTTGTGTGAGATTTATGAAAATAAGCCATCATTCTTATTAATTAGACAACTAAAATGCCACCCAACCTTTATACTCTGCCTCTATCACACACACATAAAACACTGAAAACATTCCGTTCTCTTTTTAGGGAAGCGTCATGGCAGAAAACATAATCATACACTGAAAGTTAAAGGTGGAGTTGAAGACACTTTCACTATCTGACCAAACATACTTCTAACAGACTTGAGCTTCCCTTGAAGCTCTGAGAGCCTGCTCAGTGATCTGACAGCTTATGGTCTTGTCAGTGCAATAAATAGCATTTATTTCCTTCATATTATCATACTTCCCTGATGTCTGAAAAAATACGAGGTTCTCATATTAATATTCTAAACACAAGCACTTCATACAATTAGTATCTAAGTAGTGTTCCACCTCTTTTCAGACTGTTTCTCAGCAAAAAAGGGAGAAATGAAACTGTCTCATGTCATCCGTGTGCAGGCTGATACGACGAAAAGGCAAATTTGACTTTCAAAGGAGCAAAGTGACAGCCATACCTTCCATGACATACACCAGTGACCCCACATCGCCTTCTTTGATGATGCAGCTGTCTTTGCCGTACTCCACCGGGTACATACAATCCACAATCTCCTGGATCTGCGACAGCTCCAAGTTCTTCATGAAGTCGTTGTCAAGGATGGCTTCCTTTATGAGATCCTTGGACCTAGGGCAAGAAAGGAGAGATTTACCAGCACATCTGACAAGTGCTGTCGGAGCTTCGGAGGGCGAGCAGAGCCTCAGACCATAGTGTTCCAGCACACTGCGGCCGCATTTTCTCGTTAGGAATCCAACACTTTTCCGAAAGGCCTGAGAACAAAGCAATTCCATGGCTGCAGGAAAGGCACTGAGAAATTTTTTGTTAAGTAAAGTATCATATAATGAATATGTGACAAACAAGCAAGTCATACAATTCCATTTTGTTTTAGAATGCTTTTGAATAGCCACGAAGATTGTGGAAAAACCAATGGACAAACTTTTTTTAAAAAATACGTTTTATTGATTTCAGAGAGAGGAAGGGAGAGGGAGAGAGAGAAACATCAATGATGAGAGAGAGTCATCCATCAGCTGCCTCCTGCAAGCCCCCTACTAGGGATGGAGCCCACAACCCAGGCATGTGCCCTGACCAGAAATCCAATTGTGACCTCCTGGTTCATAGGTCAGTGATCAACTGAGACATGCCAGGCTGGCTGGACAAACATTTTAAATTGAAGTTTGCAACTTATTTTAAGAATATTAACAAAATACAGCATTTTACAGAACACTACTATTACTGTATTTATAGATTATAGAAGAACATCAGGACATACTATGCCCCTTCCACTATACTTTATGCTCCATGAAGGGAGGAATCATTTTTTAAATTTTTTTCTCTACTCTATACCCAGTGTCTGTCTACCACAATAATGGTTATAGTATGGGTGGTCAAGAAAAAATTGCAAGAACTGGATTCCTAATCAGCTGTTTGAAACAACTGGTAGAAACTTGGCAGTTATTTATCCATACCTCATCTTTCTGTAGAGAATATTTATTTCTTCAAGCAACTAAAACTGAGGTAACCAGAAAGATAAACCTCTACGGAACAAGCTGTTTCAAACACAACATGATTTAGACATGGGATTAAATGGATAGCCAGTGGGAAAAATATTTAGTCTATCATTGGGATTCAGCGTTTAACAGGAAAGTTTTGCAGAACTTAAAAAATAGTGATAATTTGATTCAATGGGATAATAAGCTCCAAAATGACTTCCAAGGATACAAAAATAAATGAATGAATAAATACATAAATAATAAATGTGAATAAAAATTTTAGAATATTTTATTAGGAGATACAATCAGAATACTGTCAGAGAACTGAGAAATTGGATAAGGTGAAAGAAAAGACTTTAGCAACAGAGAGGGGAAGCAACACATTTGGAATTTTATATGAAAAGTCTTCACTTGGAAAGCATGTGACTCCAAGCTGGTCGTTGTGAACAACTGCTTAGCAAGTGGCTGTCAGGGAAACAGCCCGCAGTAGGGAAACCGACCGAAGCATTAGCCCTGCCCACTTCTGGGTGGCTTTTTATCTAGACCTCAGTGTGGCTGGACTGGCCTACACACATCATGTTTTATAATGATTTGGGTTTAAGAAATAAAGAGGCATATATAAAAAAACAAAAACAATTGAAAATTCATCAATATGGAAACTATTCGCAGAATTGGACTGCTATAATGTAATTAAAATTATGTTTATAAAGAGTGTTAATGGTATGGGGAAATTCTTAGACTATTTTTAAAGTAAAAATGCAGGATACAGAATTATCTTTAGAATAAGAAAGTATGTGTATGATGAAATGTAAAAAAAATAGTCTTTGAAGTTATTACTATATCCAGGACCCAATCTGCGCCTTGCCACCTATTAAGCCTTGAGCAGGTGATCTTACTTTTCTGAATTTCCATTTTATCACTTGTAAAATGGCATTTTTAAGAATTACCAACCTGACAGAATTGTATGTGAGGACAAGTGAAAATATAGTGTCACTTACAGTAAATGGTGGGTGACAAAGTGCGTAGTAGTATTCATTGCAGCAGTTGTAATAGGAAGGGTAGGGAATAGAATATACAATTACTACTTGAAATAATATCAGCAGAAAATAAGACATTGGCATTTGGTTTCAGTTGCCTTTGGTGACAGAATTATATTATTTTTCTTTCTACTTTTCTCTTTTTATCAAATTTTCTAGAATGGGGATGCTTTTTATATTGAAAAATCTTTAATTTTAAAGGTAGTTTATGAAATAATTATGCTATGAGGAAAAATAGAAAGCTATTTATTGCTCATTTAAATAATTACTTAGATATAGATATATAATGCTGGTTGACTGTTATTTGTATATTCAAAGATATTCTTTTTAATAGAGTCTCTTTCTGTGGCCTGTATTTAAATATGAATGGCAGGAATTTTCACCTAATAAAGAGATGGTGATGGATGGCCAGTGGTTAAGGACTTCAGATTAGACTTTATTTTAAAAATCTGTTTGTAACCTTTACATTAGTTTAATAGGGCTATTTAGTTGTATGGTTGTTTTTTAATCTGGCTTGCCAAAACTTTATTTCTCCTGAAGTAAAGAGCTGATTCTCTTGAGTCTTCAACACAAGATGTAAAACTTTGTCCCCACCTATGATTTACAAGAGATCTCCTTTATTAATTATCGTCACCATTCCTGACCTCAACAACACCAGTAGTACCTTCATAGTGATTCCTGCACTCTATTATTCTAGAATTATATTTTTCCAAACACCAGGACCAATTTTATGTTTAATCAAATTGATAATATTCTCTTTACTAAGAGCTCCTTTATTTTGTTTGGATCAGAGAATGAGGCCATCAATGGGCTCCTACTTTCTAATAATATACAGACTGGATGTTACCAATCTCAGAATCCCAACATGTTTAGCTACATGGTAACATCCTTTGGGAAATATGAATAGCACTCCATTAAAAATATAAGCCCTAGAAATGTTGCAAGATTAGAAATAAGTCTCTCTTCCAAGAACATAATTAGTTTAGTCCAAAGATGATTGAGAAAAGCCACTTTCTCCCATCTCATAAACAGTATTATTAGCCTATTGTATGGAGAAGTCAAAATAGGACACAATGAGATTTAACACAACCCCTTGGAATTATCAGTATTTTCAAGTGCTCATCAAAAGTGTGGGGGTGGGGAGGGAGAAGGGAGGAATTTCAGGCTGCTTTTGCTTCTCCAGTCTCATTTTAAATGGAAAACAACTTGATACCAATTTGTCTCCGCAAAAACAAACTTGAGGCTTTCATACATGCTTTTGGGTCACCTTAAAACAAACTGAGAAACACAGGACCTACGTCTTATTTATCTCCTCATACGAGTTTTGCTCAACAACATGTTTTCCTCTGGATTGTCACAAATAATCTATCTCTGCAACAAGATAGAAATCTTGAGCCTCCGTGTAGTAACTCAGGGATGTTCTTGTCAGTGAGTAAAGCCCCACCTCTTGGGGTAATTTTCCATTAAGTCCCTTGCCATTGAAGGGCGTTAGGTCAACTCTCATTAGTCTACACTTGCTCCAACAGTATAGATTATAATCAACCAGAGCCTCCACCTAAATCTTCTGTGACTCTTTTCCTTTCCCCGAAGAAACAGTCCACGACACTCACTGTCACTAAGATACGATGCTCCATATGAGATCAGCTGAACTGTGTTATCAGTATGGGAGCTAGGAAAGCTGTTATCACAGGTTCCAGAAGGTGGCTATCTGCTCTAACCCAGAGTATATATTTTAACAACATTTTTCAAGAAATCAGCAGCCTGACCCAGGAGGTGTAAGAAGCAAATACAAAGATCTTGATTTCTGATCCTTCTTGTCTGCGTCTGTGAACAAATAACCCATTTTTTTAAAAAAAAACATTTTCTTCCGTGCCCCAAATTTGTGGCTTTTAAAATCCAAACACCCATAAAAGTAACTTGGTTATTTCATGGTAGCCCTATTGATTTGTCATCAAATTGTCAGCCTCTAAAATATTAGCTATATATAACAGTTGTGCCGGTAAACTAGCTCTCCAGGGAAAAGAAAGAAAGCCCTGGTTTGTGGTATTTGCCAATTTCCATGGTATAAATACTCCCACCACATCCAATTTCAAGTTACTAATGCAAACTCTACCTACCTACAAAATTCCTGAAAATGTAACAAGCAGTTCTTATATGAGCCGGTCTGAGTTGGCTCCATGGCACATCACTGGATATAAATTATTATTTTAACATCTGGAGAATTTAGTGCACCTCAATTTATAAATGCTACAACCCACCTGATAATCCTATCCTTCATTAAAAATTTCATTAGGCGGTATAATATCCTCAGATAATTTAATGCCAGGATTAGAAATGGTTCTTCCAAACTCGCAAATTTAAGAAAATAAATTGGAAAGCTCATTTCTCCATTTGCTTATTGCAGAGAAAGTTCTGAATTTCTGTTTGATAGAAATTGTCTTTTTATACAAACCTAGGTAAAAATGGACAATTCTAGGGTGAGTATAGGAAAATACGCACCTACTGCTCTCACAAGGGAGCCAGAAGTGTTCACTATTAATGACCAGAGACTCATTCATCTTCTCAACATTAATAAAAGGATATTTGATACTGTGGTTATCATGTAGTAGGCTAGCAGTATCTACGTAGCACTAGTTTTATTTCAAAGAGTGAAAAGGCTATTTCATATTGGACAATCAAGAAGCCTTCTCTGAGCTGAGCACTGCGTAACCGTAGGAGCCAGCTGTGCAAAGGTCATGGAGAAGGGCTTTCTAGGTGAAAGACAAAGACAAAGATCCAGAGGTTGGACTGCCCTTGATCTGTTCAAGGAAATTAGACCTGTGTGGCTGAAGCACAGAGTGGGCGAGAAGGAGAGGGAGACACAGAGGTGAGAGGGAGACACAGAGGTAGGCGGGAGCCAGGCGTCATAGGGCATAGAAGGCTGTGGTAAACAATTTTATTTTACTCTAAAGCCTTAGGAGTCCAGTGACGGATTATAAGAAAAGCTGTGATTTATATATAATCTATCAGACATAAGAGTAAATAATATAAATTTATTTTTAAATGTTACTTAGTTCATGGAGGTTTTCTGTCATGCGTTTCATCAATTAGGGATAAAAGCAGAACTTACTATCAGGTTACTTAGAAATTCTTATAACTGAAACTCTTGAGAACTGTCTCATAAATCGTACATTTACTTGGACTCTCAGTCACCTTTTATATAATGGGAGATAATGAGGTTTCCTCTCCAATTTCAAGCTATCTCCAGAGGCTGAAAAGTTACTCTCCACTCACAGCCTCTCTTTAGATTAGTTTCCCCCCTGAACACATGCCAGGCAACAGTAAATAGACTCCCAATAGCCATGCTCAGAAATGTGAAAATTAATATCTGATCCCTTCATTTGACAAAGACTTCCAAGCACTGTAAAAAAGTCAAAGCTATTCAATTATTACTAATAATGGCAACTAGCTAAAGTAATTTCAAAGTGTAGAAAACTTATTTAATCAACTCTTTGATTAAAAAAACTCACTAAATCTCTTTAGATCTCAATGGTCACTTTTAGGTTCAAATGTCAGGAGAGTAGTAATTGCAGTTTCAAGGTCACCTTGACTTACGGTATTGTCTCTTAAGTTGGCATCTCAGAAGTCCAACCCCCCATTGACAGACAGGTCATAGCTCTTTTACTCAGATAAAGTGATTGCAAGAACCCTTAAGATTTTCTAATTCCAGGACTCATTGCAGCAGGATAACTCCACCTACCTACTGTGAAATATTTAACTAATAACCTATAAGCAAGGAAAACTTGGAATAGTCCTGTCACGGCCTCAACTATTAAGATTCTGCCCAAACAGTGGGTCCTATTTCTTGCCTAACAGCTTTCCTGAATGAACTCTGTCGGTAGCTATAAGCTGGCTGAGAGTTAAGAAATATCAGTTAGGTCACATTTTTTTAAGGATAAAATTTAATTCCACAAATGGCTAATTTAGATACTTGCTCAAAACTAGAGGTAAGGGGGGCAGGGGGGCATGAAGGATAGAGGGGGTCGAATATATGGTGACGAAAGATGATCTGACTGGGTGGTGGGCACGTATCATAGAATTTTACACTGGAAACCTACATAATATTAACCAGTGCCACTCCAATGGATTCAATAAAAATAAATGAAACGGTCATGAAGAATGCAAAACTATTCGTACCATTCAGGTCTACAATCAGTATTTGACACAAAACACGGTCATCCCTGGGGCAAAACAGACGATAGCAACATAGTTCTCAGGTGACCAATGATATTAATCTTTTGTCTATTACATGCATCACAAATAATTTCCAGTCACCATTTCCCTTCCTTTTTCTGTAATAAGTATCTGAATGAAATTTAGATATTATAACTCTAAAGAAAAACAATGATTGGGACAAGTAGGCGGTGTTAACCCATAAAATATTTGCTTGCTCAAATATCCCTTAAGCCTGCTCCTTTTTAACTGTTACTTTCACTTTTCTCTTATTGACTAGGAACCATGCTAATCGCTTTCAAAATCACTGGTTAGATGTTAACAGGTGGAGCAGACTTGTACTAATTAAAGGAAGAGAAAATTATTGTTCCTTGTAGGTGTTCATCAGCATCCAAAAAGTCAGTATTAAAGCCACCCATTCAACTCTCCAAATCATTCAGCGCTCCAGGAACACATTTGACATCCACTCCACACTAGTGAGCCTAACTTAAAATAGGGCAGTCTCCCACAGTGCCCAGGTCAAACTCTTGTCCTTTTTATCATAGAAGTAGAACTGTGGGGCCTGGGCCAGTGTGGTTAAGTTTGTTGGGTGTCGGCCTGTGCCACCAAAAAGTTGAATTTCTGGTCAGGGCACATACCAGGGCTGCAGGTTGATTCCCAGTCATGGTATGTGTGGGAGGCAACCAATCGATGTTTTGCTCTCACATTGATGTTTCTCTGTCTCTCTCTCCCTTCCTCTCTCTCTAAAAATCAATAAAAATATTTTTTTAAAGTAGAACTGTGGGTTTCAGAGAAATACCAGACAGCATTTTCCATGAAAATGAATAAGACTGTACACATTACATTAGAGAATGTAAGAACCACGTGACCTGATAAATTATGAATTGACTCAATTTTCAAAGTTTAGATATTTAAGCTGCAAAACAGAGCAATGATTGGGAAGAAAACATTTTGCATATTGCAATACAACATTTTGAAGCAATATTATGTATCTTTTAAAACACACAAACAATTGAGTTCTAGAATTCATCTATTTCCAGCAAGGTCAACATGATCCTACTATGAGCATCCATTAAGTTCCTCACCCCCAGGGTGACCCTGCCTACAGGGCACAGACTGAGTGCCATTATGTTTCGTGTAGTCCTTTGATGCCCAGTGTGTTTCATCACCATCTGTTATGCATTGTCATTTCAATTATTGTAATGGCTTGATTTTAAACTTGATCATCAAAGAATCATTTTAGAAAAAACCCTATTGTTCAAATGCTTCTCATATTTAATCTCTGGGACAAATTAACTTACTTTTTTTTAATACCCACCCAAGAATATGTTTATCAATTTTAGAGAGGGGGTGGGGAGAGAGAAAAAGAGAGAGGGAGAGAAATGATGGACACACCCCAACCAGGGATAGAACCCACAACCTAGGTATGTGCCCTGACCAGGGATTGAACCCACAACTGTTTGGTTTACACGACAATGCTTCAGCCAAAGGAACCACTAGGCCAGGGCCAAATGAACTTACATTTTAAATTACGTTACATTTGTTTGAATTCAGCATCAGGAAAATAACATGTTTTTACCAACCCCTCACCTCCAAAACATTTATACTTTCATTCGGCGGGAAATTGTGAGTTGGGTCATTCATTACTCCCTCTAGCGATGCTTCCAGAAAATTAGAGCCAAATTTAGCCTTGTTACAGTGATGTGCAGGTATGAGGAGGCAGATCAGCTTGGTTTGCATTAGGCTTTAATACATTAGATACTTTGTGTCTGCCATATACATTAAGAAAATTTTAAAATAATTAAAACTTAAAATCCAAATAATCATGCTCCTAGTTGTAAAAGCTTTGTGGTTTTGAGGCTTCTTAATCAAAGTGAAAAATTAATCAAGAGTGACAAACATGACAGTAGTGGTAATATGTGACTACTACTAATATTGATTAAGTGGTTACACCATACTCTCCAATGAAGAGCTTTACCTCGTTTAAGTCTCACAATGACTTGCTAAGCTTGCCAAGGCGGAACTGAGGCTCAGAGCAGTTACGTAACTTGTCCAATGTTGTGAGACAGACAGAAACAAGATTTAAAGATAAATCCATTTAACTTCTAAGCCACACTCTCCTAAACTATTTGACTTCTTAGCTCACAATACTAAATTGTATTGATAACTTGAATGTAGTATCCCAATTATAAAATCCAAAAGTGCATGTCCTCTTCACCTATCTCTAATTCTGCAAAAGTGAGAATGCTAAGCTTCGAAAATATGACCTTTTATCTGCAGAGAGCATTTCCTGCTTTCAAAACAAATCACATCTGTTTCATTCCACTATTGCCACAGACGTGTGCAGTAGGTAGAGCAGATGTTACTATTATCTCTATTTGACAGATAAGAAATCAAAGGCACAAAGGAGTTAGATGCCTGCCAAGTCTGTGTTAGAGATTAAAGCAGAACTTAGGTCTACTGACTAGTGGCCCGAAATAAACGCTTTTCAGACCCTCCTTCATTTCACACACATTCATATTCTGTGTGTGTGTGTGTGTGTGTGTGTGTGTGTGTCTCTCATCTTCAACCATTTTAATGTTCAAACTCTCTTGACAAAGACTGAACAAATCCATCACACCATTATCAGCAGGGAGCTTTGGCCACTGGAAAATAATTCTACGGTTTAAAACATTCTATGGTGGTTCATTCAGAGAGATTCCCTTTCTGGTCAAATTCACTCTCCACGTTACAGAACTATGAGCATGTTTTGTGGCTTTCACAGAAAGATAACCTCTAATACAGAAACAACTCTCAAATTCAGGAATAAAATTTAACTTATCTGGATTCTGATGTGTTCACATTTTCTCTCTCTCTGCCTTGTCTTGAGCAGGCACTCCTTCCCTCTCTCCCCTCCCGCAGACCCTGCCTCAGACGGACTCAATATACAGATGCCGAGGGGAACAGAGTGTGCCAACATTTACTACCAATTTGGGTGGACATAAGTATTAGAGCTCAAAACAAAAAGAAAGTCCTCATGATGCTTACAGGCTAAAAATACAATATTCCAAGAAAAAGTCAAAATTACATTAATTTTGTAATTAATATAATTAATTACCTAGAATACAGATATAGTTCAAAGCCTGGATATAAGATACTAAACATTAAGTGCTTTCTATATGATTACAGTAGAAATCTAATATGTATGATTTATAAACGTAACAAAACATGTTAGTATGATGGCACATGCATTATAATCTAATGAGTTAGCCACCTTAAATTTCTACTAAAAAGGAAAGAGAGGGTAGAAAAAAGAGGGAGGAAGGAAATGAGGAAGATAAATGTGAATGTGATTTTATAACTTGAATCCACTATCTATTTATCTACTTGTACCCTTCTGTCACTTAAAGATTTGTCCCTTTCAGTGGCAAATAGTTAATATTTATTATATTTCCAACACAACTCCAGGTTCAAATTCAGCCACTGCAGGTAAATACAAGCCATCGTGATTCATGGGTTCACAACACGACCATAATTATCCACAAAGTGATTTAAGAAGTGACTTAGAGTTGCTGCTGACACGAGTGCAGTATTTATGGAAGTAAGCCGTACCTACAAATCTAAAAAATCATTTCTAAAAATGTATCCTTTGTGAAATAAGGTCACACCCATCAGTGAGGGAAGAACAAAAAAACCCAGAGAAGCCATAAAAAAGCCTAGGCAGGTCATGAAGCCAAGATGAGTACAATAAATAAATGCAGAAGACACCTGAATTGCAAACAACACATTTGCAGCTACATAATCTAACACTGTCTGGATGCCTCCAGCCAGTCAAAGGGAAGACTTAAGGGCTTTGCCAGGCCAAGGTTCCAAAAGTCAGAAGCAGGCTATAGAAGGGAGGAAACTTAATTCCTGAGGTTGTAGGGCACTGGATAAAAGTGAGGTCTAGGGATAAATAGCTTAAAGAATTAACCCAAAGGGAGTTCAGGCAGACCTGAGCCCAAGACATTGATTCTTCAACCTGAGGCAGCTAAGAAGGAACAAAAGGATTCAGAGGGCAGACAGGAGGCAGTGCTTCCAGAATGTTCCTGGGCAGTGTTCTCCAGGATTTCAGGTTCTCTCTCATGGAGTGGTTGGGCGATGACCCACCCCCCCAGATGTGTAGGTGCTATTAAAGATGTAGGGACTGTTGGACAAGCACTCTACCCAGAGCCCATTCTGTGGTGTCTACAATTCTGTCACTCTCCAGAATGAATGAGGGAGAAGGGAAAGGGAAGAAGAAATGGAAGAGGGGGAGGTAACCCATGAGGACACTCTACCTTTTCTTGTAGGTAGGGTCTAGGCATAAGGAGAGCTGCCTAGGAAAAAGTTTTTTGAGCATTTGTAATTGAGGGGCTTTGTACATGTTATTTAACATTCTCCTACCAATAAAAACTTCCAGAAACAAATTGGTCATGCTAATTAGGAAAATGGTTGATGCAACATTCAGCTTTCACCCCACAACCCTCTTCAAGGTCATGCTGCTCCAGGTATCTTGGTGAGCCTGTAGACAGCAGTCTGCTCAGCCCGACCCTTATATTGTTCATCTATCCATTCATATTCATATATTCACTCGTTCATTCATACAACATGCACTTCTTGAGTGCCTCATATATGGCATTGGGTGCACAGAGATAAATGAAATACACAGAGTCTCTGCCTCCTTAGAGTAAAATTCTAGTAGTAGAGGAGAGACAACATAGATGTAAACAAACAAACACAATATAATTAAAATAGAGAAAATGGTTGGAAGGTTACAAAATGGGTACTAAATGTAGAAAAAAGGTGAAGACCTATTTGGGATCTGAAATAATGGCCTGTCTGAAAATGTAATATTTAGACTAAGATTTAAGAATAAAATAAACCACCCCATAGGAGATCTAAGAGAAAGACACTTAAAGCAAAAAAAAACAAAAAACAGAATATTTTCAGGCTCAAGGTTGGAGAAGGAAGCCCTGTGAGCTAGAGCAGATAAGAGAAAGGATGGCTGGGGTGAATTTGGAGCCAGAAGCTGGGGCTTGTTTAGACAGGGCCTGCACGCTGTGGGAAAGAACTGGATTCTTGGTGAAATGGAAAGTTGTTAAGGATAGTGAAATGGTCTGATTTATGTTTAAAAAAACACACACTAGGATTTCAATGAATGAACTGGGGCAACTGCAGGTGGAAGTTAAGAGGAAGGAAAGCTTGAAACTATACTATTTTCAAGCAAAACATGTGAGGGCCTAGATTAGGAGGGTAACAGAGATGGGCAAAAGTATCAGTAAACTGAAAGTATATTTTGCAAGTAGAAGGTCTAGGACTTATGGTTAGATTAAATGTGGGCATGAGAGAAAGGGAGGAGTTGTAGGTTTCCAGTTTAAGCAACTGAGCAGACACTGGTGCTGTTTACTGAGATGGCTTAGTCTCAGAGGAGCTACAGGGGACCAAACCAACCGGGGGGTGGGTCCAGGGAGAAGAACTTACAAAGGAGATTGAAAAATACCAGAAGTCGGAAGGAAAAGATCAGAGACATGACAAGAAGGAAACATTTCACAAAGAGAATGTCTAACTTTTCCTTTTGAGTCTCACCAGAGGATAGTTTCCAAAATAATGAGTTTTATTAAATCACTGGTCTTTCTCTCTACCATGACTCAATCATTTATTATATGTGAATGTTCTGCTTTAGTCTTGCAACAATAAACTCTGTTCTTCATTGCCCCAATTTATATTTTAAAAATTTTTTAAATACCTCTACTGTAGCACTATTTTGAATAGAAAATTGCTCATTGTCTATTAAGCATAAGGGTATCACAGCAACTGAAACTTGCTTGGAAACATAATTACTTATAAAAAAGCCAATAAGACTTACTGCCATCCTCTATATTTAAAAAGCCACACACAACACATATACCAC
Source organism: Miniopterus natalensis (assembly GCF_054644295.1). NCBI lineage: Eukaryota > Metazoa > Chordata > Mammalia > Chiroptera > Miniopteridae > Miniopterus > Miniopterus natalensis. The sequence continues at coordinate 33,937,445 of NC_142094.1, forward strand.
ACACGTAAATATATATTCAAGGCTACAAAGCTTATTGTGGTAAGGTTACATGCAAAGAAGTTTACATTATCTATTTTTAAAATTTATGAATATCTTAAGAGCCTGGATTCCTCATTTATCTGAGCAAAATGGCAATTGGCATGAATCAAATCAAAATCAGACTGACATCTCTGGAGTGAAAAGGATTCCTTAGTGTAGAGGAAATATACTTGTTAGCAACCTGACAGGATAATCAATACAAGAAACTTGTTTAACAGATTTTATTCTCATACCAAGTTACTGCAGATAAAAAACCATTAAGCAAAAAAGGCAGGCAACAGAGAACATGAAAGTGACTCAATATTAATCACACGTTGACTCACTCACTCAGCATCGTGTAAGCCTCATTACCCTCCCCTCCACTTACTTCCTAAGCTGAGAAGCGTACTGTCAATGACACCATTCAGAGAAATGACTGCACCATGAGGACCATTACGATTTCTGTACCAAATATAGTATTGTGAAGTTCTACATGTCAGTGAGGCAAAGCTTTGCTCATAGTTAATAAAATGAATACCTCATTTCACTTTTGACTCTTGAAGTTAGTATCTTGTTTATTATATTTAGTCTTTACAAAATTCATGGATAATTTTTTTTTTTATTATCTTTGTTTCAATCCTCACCCAAGGATATTTTTTCCATTGCTTTTTCAGAGGGAGAGTGGAAGGGAAAGAGAGAGAGAGGAGAGGGAAACATTGATGTGAGAGAGACACACTGATTGGCTGCCTCCAGCACACACCCTGACCAAGGCCGGGAATCGAGCCTGCAACCGAGGGTCATGCCTGCCCTTGGCCGGAATCGAACCTGGGACCCTTCAGTCCACAGGCCGCCACTCTAACCACTGAGCCAAACCGGCCAGGGCCATTCATGAATAATTTTAGCCATTAAACCCAGCTTCTTAGCTACCTTAAATTCTTTTGAAAATATGGTAGGGAGTAACCGCATATGCTGAAAGTACATACTTTTCATTATAATTTTAATTTTAATCACTGTTTTGGAAATAATGACATGCTAAGCTACCTGTTTATCTGTACTCAGTACATACCCACTTGACATTCTGCCTAAATTAGTGGAACCAGATGCTCCATTGTTAACTTATACTAAATTCAGCATATAGTTTTCTTGTCCTCTCCCTGATACACCCACAATCATTTTCCATAATACATTATAGAAACCAACAATATGCTACCTTCTCTCTTAGTGAATGTCCCCAAAGAAATTTTCAACTTATTATGGTCCCCCGTCATGCTTCCAGCAAAATCTAAATGCATTTCTTCTTACTACATTTAATCACCAACCGTTTCTTGCAGCATTTCTTCAACTAAAGCCTTAGCTCAGCCTTCAGTTATCTCTTAGTTGAACTGGTATCACCTTTGCTCCCCATCTAATATCAAATGGCCTTAGATGTTATTTCACCTGGTTTTCTGAACACCTCCCTCAGCTTGTCACAGCATAAATCCATAAATCAAACATTTGCTCCACTACCTCCAACCTTGAGTCCCCTTTGGGATTCGAGAGGATCACTTCCCAACTCAGTGGATAAACTGCACATTTCTTGTCTTCTATTTCTTTACCTGCTGCTACTTTTCTTTCAGAAAAACTTCTTTAGCATGCCTGGCCTTATAGGGGGATCAATAAGGTTTCTGTTAGGTTGTATCTTTCTCTAAGTCACTATATAGAAACTTCTCACAATGATCAGAGTATTTCTATGTTCAAATCATTACTACTCACACTGGGCATCAGAGTCAATTGGGAAGACTTTTCAAGTATACTTAGGACCCAACCCCAAAAGGTAATTTCAGTTGGCCTGGGGTATGATCCAGCTGTCAGATATAGGTACTATCAGTTACATGTTGTAGCATGTAAAATCTATTTTAATTACGTTTACATGTAAAAATATTTTGGATTTTGTTAAACCTAAACTTCTATGCATAGTTTGTCCATTTTTCTCCCTATTTTTAAAGTCCCTGGTCACTGTAATGAAAAATGGATCAATAAAATATGGCATATTTAAGTACTATCAATCCAAAATAACATTTTGGAAGACATAAACAATGTGGCAGAAAATATCACACTTTATCTTGAAGTTGAGTTTGCAAAACTGTAAATACTAAATTTTAAAAATAAAATAAAAATAAAAGAGTGGCGCACACAGAGAACCACAGGCAACTTCTCAGTTACGACTCCACGTGGAATCAGAGCAAAGAGACAGGCTACCGGAATATTTACTCTCTGAAGCACTCTCTTTGCTTATATAATATCAATCTACTAACTTTCCCGTCTCTCCCTTCTTTGCCCCTTCCATCCCCTCCTCCGCCCCTCTCCCTTCCCATTCCTCCACCTCCCCAGTCCCCTCTCCCTCTTTCCTCCAGACCTTGACTCTATTATTTCCTCTCAGTCTCCTTACCAGCACTTCCCCTTGTCAACCCAGTCAACATTAACAGTTCCTGGGGCTCCACTATAAGCCTTTTTTTCTTTTAATGTGACATACTCTTCTTAGATAATCTTGCTAAAACTACTATCTACACACTGACAATGCTTAAATCAGTATCTAGAGCTCCAGCTGAAAGGCATCTTGCCTACACAGGCACCTCCGACTCACCATGGTCACACTGAATGCATCTTCCTTCTGAACAAATGTGCTTCTAAACCTTAACCAGTAGCATCACCACCTTCCCAGGTACTCAAAATAGAAGCCTTGAGGTCATCTTTGACCGCATTCCCTCCCTCACAACTCAAAACCAGTCACCAAGACCCATTGATCCTTTCTACCTCTTAATTTTGTCTTGAATCTACCCACTTCTAGTCACCTCCATGCCACTTCTGGTTTAAGATACCTTCATCTATCAGCTCACTTTGAAGTTGATTCAGAGATTTCTTAATCTCCAAATTATTCCCCTGTATCCATACTTAATCCCTTCCAGTCCTTTCTACACATTATAAGAAAACATACACATACACACACACACACACACACACACACACACACACACACACAAATCAGCTTATGGAAACTGTGAAATCCAAATAAGTTCTACACCTGAGTTAATAACATTGTATCAACATAAATTTTCTGGTTTCCACATTATACTAGGGTCCTGTAATCTATTGTCATTAGGGGAAACTGGGTGAAAGGTACATGAACACGCTCTAGACCATTTTTGCAAGTTCTTGTGAGTCTTAAACTGTTTCAAAATTAAATAGTTTAAATTAAAAATCTAATTATATATATATATATATTTTTTTTTATTTCTGCTCCACCCCTTCTTAAAATTCTTAAATAACTTCCCTTAAATAAGACCAACATCTTGACATTGGTTTTCAAACCCACTCAAGTTCTGGTCTGCCTCATGTTTCACTTTCCTTTTTGGAATTGGACTACAACTGTACTAGTCTTCTTTGGACACTCTCTCTTGCTTGAAGAACTACAAATAATCCATTCCCTTTTCAGATCTCTGCTAAATGTCCATTCATTAGGGAAGTTTTCCCCAGTCATTCTCTACTGATCCATCCCTTCAAACTAGATGAATTCACCACCCTCTTTTAGTTCCCACAGCACCCTTTACCTCTCTTTTTGTAAAATTCATTTTGAAATTTCTTGTTCAGTGTTGCCCCTCACCCTTGTAATCTATAAACCCAACATCATCAAGGAATTAATGTGTAGCAAGAAAATACTTGTTGAGTAAATGAAGGAGTGAATTTTCTAAACTGCTACTAAAATCAAAATTCTTCATCCATTTTATCATTCCCAAAAGAGTTTCTGGACTACATGTACCTTGGGATATTGAGTCATTCTACTTTTCTATAATTAACAATACTTTTTATGACAGTTTATGAAGCAAGATTTTAGAATGATAGTATACCAAATATTATAGGCTCTGGGGGAAATGGTATGTCATTCTAGGTATTAAGATCGGAGTGTAGTTCAGAGATATAACTATGATGTTATTTAAATATCTAATAAAGAAAATGCATTAAAATATATATTTCTGTTCTAGAAATAGCTCCTTAGGAAGTGTACAGATTCACATTCAATTAAGTATATAACAAAAGAGGAAATACAAAAGGTTGTAGTTCTATCATTTTCTCCACTTGTGTCTTGCCATATATGCTCAATTTTCCATATTCCCAGGCAGTTTACAGGAAAATGGAGTGGTTGCTATCCTTGTGAAATATTTTCAAGTCTCCTGTATGTCACAATGAATACTCCATTATTCCAACAATAAAAAGATTTCTAAGTACAAGAAATCAAGTAGAGATCAACCCCTGGTTTTAAAAATGAGGAAGCTGACAAGATCAGTTAATTACTGCTACAGCCAGGATCAGGATATAGGTTGCATAGAATTTAGGTGACAAAACTCTGCCCACATTTGCACACAGATTTTAGAACTTTCAGTAAGTGTATCAACTTGCAAACATTTCCATCTGGCATATTAAACCCTCAGCTCCTTTTTATTGAAGTCTTTAAAAATACAAATAATTGTTAAATCTAAAGGCAAAAAGAATGCAGTTAAACCCAGCCGGGCGTGGCTCAGCGGTTGAGCATCGACCTGGATCCAGGCGATCAGGGTTCGATTCCCAGTCAGGGCACATGCCCGGGTTGCGGGCTCGATCAATGACTCTCTCATCATTGATGTTTCTATCTCTCTCTCTCCCTCTCCTTTCCTCTCTCTGAAATCAATAAAGATATATTTAAAAAAGAATGCAGTTAAGATTTTTGATAATGGCCAATATAAAGAACAACTGAGTAATATTAAAATTCTGAATTCAGTTTTGAGATCTTTAAGACTTTGAATTCTTAAGTTTTGTTTTCTTATGAGTTCACTTCAAATCAGATTCTAAATGAGGGAGTAGGGAGATAAAAGTCATAGAAAGCTTTATGTCAAGATCCAGGAATGAATTCATTAGAAAGAGAACAGCTATCACATTGCTGATTGTTTTCTTTTGGGTTCAAGTTAATGTTCTAACAATGTGCTGTCTCTTTCACCTTTTTAATAGTAATTTTTCTCACAAAGAACATATAATCCATATCTAATCTACCCATTTATGCAATAAATTTTTTTTAGTCTGTGAATTATTGTTGATCAAAATTCACGAGTAAGATTTAATATCCTCCCTTTGATATTAAAATCATGTGTAAAAGCTTGCAGGAGATAAGTAAATAAAGAACTAGGCCATCTCTTTTTCACATTAGCTGTGCTAAAGTATTAAAAATCAAAGCTCTGCACACTCTTGTCCAGAAAGGTAGGCAGCAAACATGCTCATGGCAGCAGCCCGGCAGAGAGCAGCTGCAGAAAGACTTGGGTTTGAGTCTCTTTTTTGCTACTTCCTCACTTCTGGCCATGAGTTCAGAACCCGAGTGAGCCTCAGTGATCCCATCTGTAAAACAGGCATGAAAATAACACCTATCCCTAGGGTTGTTGAGAAGATCCCACTGCAGTAAATCGAATAGTCTAGGTACTGTTGGAAGCATGGAAGTCCTAAGTATAACGCTGATGGCAGTCATCATCACAGTGCAGTGGCAGGAGGTGAAGGGCAGCAACAGGAAAGGTGCTCTGCTCTGCAAGAGAGGCACAGTCGTAGTGTAGGCCCAGCTAGAGCTGGCGGATGTGGCTGGGGGGCTTGGCGCAAACAAGCCTGCGAGCTCGGTAGTAACAGAACGTTGCTTTTCCCACCTACAGGCACATCCTCTTCAGACATCTAAGAACATTTGCACCCTGACCCCCACCACCATGGCTTTCCCTTGGAAGCGGATTTCTCCACATAAAAGAGGGACAGATAACTGAGGTACTTCTAACTATGCACTCTTCTCCCTCTCAAATTGTATTGTAAAGTTCATCTGGACAGGTTAAAATGCAGACATGGAGGCTCCAGCCCAGAGACTGGAATTCAGTAGATCTGGGCTAGTATCCAGCCATCTGCCTTGTTAACAAGTACTTTAAATAATATATATGTAGATGTCCACAGACCGCATGTGGAGAAACACTTTTCTAGATTATCTGTCTCTGTATGAAATCGGACCAGCAGAGTTCTGTCTCTCACAGAACTACTCCAGTTGCCCCAATGCAGTCTCCTCAAAAACTGTATTTTAATAATGAACATTAAATTTTTAGGAAGGGCTGACATAAGAAACAGTTCTATGATGACAACATTTGTAATATGTAAGATGTTGACTATGATAGGTTTTTCAATGTCTCTTTTACTAAGCTTATTAAATAGGTCTTTTATTATAAATTGCCTTAACATTTTTTTAAAAACATATCTTTATTGATTTCAGAGAGAGGAAAGGAAGGGAGAGAGAGAGAGAGAGAAACATCAGTGATGAGAGAGTCATTGATCGGCTGCCTAGCCCGCAACCCGGGCATGCGCCCGGACAGGGAATCGAACCCCAATTTCCCGGATCCTAAGTCAATGCTCAAACACTGAGCCACGCCCGGCCGGCGCCTTAACATTTTAATTTAAAAGCAGATGAGATATAATAAATATATTTAAGTTATATGTTTTTATATGTTATATGTATATATTATGGATAATATATAATGTATATAAACTGATATATATCTCAAGTCATTCTGCCATCTGACTAAAAACTAGGAACCTCTCTGCCTTAGGGCAAGTAGCTCCAGGCAGACAGCAGCCAACTAGCTATCCAGCCCAATCAGACCTAAACCCAGATGAACCAAAGTGGAAATAAGAAGGAATGGTGGGAGGTTCTCCCCTTGATTTTAGACAGACATATTTCTAATGCGCCTCCATGCAAGAGAACTTCAGCTCAACTTTCACTTTAATCACATATATAAAATTTACAGGCAATTTTGATTTTTGCTTCTTTCTTGGACTAAGAGGGGATGGTGGTGAAATGAGCCCTCTTAAGCTAAATAAAATAGCCATTTATTACATATTTGATCACACAATCATTTCTTGGGAAAACTTATTACGGACAAAATTTATATAAGGCATTATTCTGACAAAAATTCTGCAAGCTCTATCTCTTCTTCCCAGCACATACACAAAATAATTTCAAAGCCTTTTAAGAAAGCCTGCACAGAGTGGACAGTCTCTGAATACTCAGCGGATCCTTCTCATCTTCCACACCCAGGAGGCAGTGAAAGTTGTTTGAATGAAACAGGAGTGAAGAAGCATATGCTATGAACACCCATTAGGAGACTGACAATTGGAACTGCAATGTTTATTTTAAAGCAAGTAAACTGTACCTGATCCTTCCACATTTATCTTCCACTTCAAAAGGTGAAACAAATCAAAAGTTGCATGAACCATAATTAACAGGTCAATTCTAACAAAAGCAGAGAAGTCACTTGTAGCACTGCCATGTGGAGTTTGTTGTGTGTCCTTTGACATTTTACATATAGACAGATCATTAGAATTCTGATAAAAGAAAAGGAAATAAAACTTAAAGAAATAACACTTTAACATATCTTGGAACAAGAAATGCAATTGATTTTTTTTGGGGGGGGGCCTATATCAACCACTCAATTTCTTGGTAAATCACTAAAAATAAATAAAAGCCAAGTAATGATAAATTAGACATACATTCTGCTTGAGGAAATAAAACTTGTACAGAATACAAATGAGTTTTATTAAATGCCAAATATTTATCATATGCCATTTTATAACCAATAAGTTGTCAAAGTGTTTAATCCTTTTTAGGGATGATTAATGTTTTGGTAGATTTTTCTAGCCACTTAAATACTTATACAGCATGTCTGTTGCTCAATTTGTTTCCTTCATAATGTCAGCCTCCTTTCTACTTCTTGATCCTCAAGCATCAAGTGATGTTTTTAAGTACAATTGGAAGTATCCAGAATTATTTCATATCTGAATTAACCTTTCAAACAAATAAACATTTTTTGTAGAATTTATTCTTTTTTAAAATTCTGAGGAAGATTCAGAATGTTTCCCTAATAAACAGTTGTTTCTCACCTTTTCTAGAATAACAATGAAATAATTTTCCTAAGGAATAAAGAAGCAAGATAATTCTTATAGTTTTGGAGTAAAATAACTGTAAACCATGTTTTACGGTCTCAACTATCCAACTTTTTTTTGAGAACCCTACACAGAAACGTAAAGAATGTCATTTCTCTAAGTACACAGCTCATCCTTCACATCCCAAGTGTCACTGCAGCAAAGACGGGAGTGACATCTTAACCCTGTATAAGACCCTACACGCCAGGAGGCAAGACTCACATGTAATGTTTCCACTGATGGCAAAACTGTGGGTCCCATGGATGCCATTTGACTCACAGTTATAGCTGGCCTGTAAGGGCATGTTAAAAGAATGAAATAAAGAGGAGGAGGTGAGAAAAATGTTAGGCAATGCTTTAAAAATCATGTATTTCACTTTTTAAAAAAAAAAAAAAAAATGAGATTTCCTGCTTTTCTTGAAAAATGAAAATGTTTGGCATCACGGGGCCCATTTTTCAGCAAGTCAAGAGTCAGCTGAAACTGATGATGAGCTGCATCCTTGGAGGGGCACGTGTTCTGTAGGTCATTGCAGTTCCCCGGCCTCGGCCACTTGACCAGTTTGTAGAACCTACCTGACCCTGGAGTCTTCTAGGTTAACCGTGTTTATGCATGATGCAGTAACTGCTACTTGTGATGTGACTGATCCTAATTTGGTAAGTGCAGTCTGGGACAATGGAGTTCACTTCTGGCCAACCTTATAGTCACTCACTAAGCTTTTAAAAATAACAATTCCTGGCCTGGCCGGGCGTGGCTCAGCGGTAGAGCATCGACCTAGGATCCAGGAGATCGCAGTTCGATTGCCGGTCAGGGCACATGACCGGGTCGTGGACTCAATCCCTGGTAGGGGGCGTGCAGGAGGCAGCTGATTGAAGTTTTGCTCTCACATTGATGTTTCTTTCTCTTTCCTATGCCCTTCCTCTCTTTCTAAAAATTAATAAAAATATTTTTTTAAAAGAAAGTAAGACATTGCCAGCAATGTGAGAAAGGTTGTTTCAGACAAAGGATATAGTAATATAACCAAAGGTATAGAACATAAAATACAGTGATATATACAGTGTGCTAGTGAAAGTGTATATCAAGAGATAATAGAGAGAGAGGAAAGAACTAAATCATATTGGACTTTTTATGTCATGCCAAGAAACTGGTTTTTTACTTTGAAGGCTATGGAGAAACACTAGAGCTTTCTACCCAGGCAGCTTTTTCTTCTTGGTCAAAGAAAAAGATAATTTGTCATAAAATAATTTAGGCCTGGACCATGATTGAGTCTATAACAATGGGCAGTAGAGAGGATACTGGAGAAAACTTTAGAAAGGGAAGCCACAGGGGTCGCTAAGAGCCAAATGGAGAAGACAGAAGAGATTTAGGATGACTCACAGTCTTTTGACTTGGACAATTGAGTTGATGACTAAGTAGTATAAATACAAGCAGTGATTTACTCGAGTTTTAAACAATCCAGGTCCCCAGTTTTCCAGTTGTTTCCTATGAGTCAGACCATCTGAGCAAAACCTTAGAATGAGGTCAATTCTTGAAGGTCCATCCTAGAATCATCCCCTCCTTGAAGTCTTTCCAACTGCACCCAAAGAGATGGGGTCTCTCCAACCTCCACACCAGGGGGTAGAAAACTCCAGTGTGTTCAGAAAGGCTTATACTTTGATGCTCTTGGAAGCCCTGTTCACATGGAACATGATGTGAGTGGAGTTTTCCAGAGTTAGGAAACAAGGTGGCCCTTCCTTCAGAACTAGGGAAGTAATCACAAATCAGTAACTATAATCCAGGTGAAAGAGAATGGAGATTGGAGAGAATTTAGGCAACTTAGCTACTAAAAGGCACTAAATTCAAAATGCGATGCTGGCCAAATAAACTATATCTTTGGTTCAAATACAGCTTATGGTTCTCCAGTTTTCAAATTTTGCAGGTATGAATTCATGGAGACTTTTTTGGAGGCGCTCTCCTAGATGACTTGACTGATTTTCTCACCTGACTCTTACAAAGTGGCCATAAGTGAAAGAGATTTGTCACTCAATTAGACTTCCAGGCTTTTGCCAGCAGATATTTAAGCATATTTCTGTTTATATATTCTGCTGCGTTTCCTTATTTTGAAAAACTTGGAAGGGATGGTAAAGATAATAAGATGATGCGTATAAAAGTCAAAAGCCAGAGAGTGCTTATAAATGTGAAATGTCAATATCATCGCGACCCTTACGAGTACCTAAAAAATTCACCAAGACTCTATCTACTATATTAAAATTTGGAAGTCAAGATGGCTTTTTACAGGTCATCATTACCAGTAACTAAGAACAACTCTCAATAAAATATATTTATTTTTATTATATTAGCATAAGCTTTCATCAAGTTAAAGTCTTTGCTGCTTAATCCATGCCTATTAGCACCATGCTTGAGATATAAATATTGAATTTTTACTGTTTTTACATACCATATTTTATTCTTTTTTATTAAATAGGCAATAAAAGCTAACATCTAATTACCATGTACTTAATTTCAATTACTGTAAATGTAGAATATATTCCCATGGCAATTAAAAGTATTTTACATAAGGCTCTTTCAGACCCTAGAAAACTAGATGCACTTGATTTGTAACTCTGTGTTCCCCAACTGTAAGATATTAGGCATTTCAGCTTGGGCTCTGCAGCTCAGGGGTCATGTTGCCGCTATGACTTTTCCATTTTATTTCCCCTCTTATTTTGCACATTAGGATAAAGTTAAAAGCTTAAACAGCATTTCTTTCCCAAAGCAATACCACAGGTACAGAATAGATGGAGTCAGTTATGACAACAGACAATAAATATAAATTCAGATAATTTGAATGTCCCACACAAAGATACTAATAAAAGTAACTAACTTATTTTTAAAACATTAGGATAGCTTTTGATTTCCATGCAAACAAAGTGATCTTAGAGTTCAAATGTGAAAATAGTTGGGAATGCATGTAGCTTGGATTTTAAATAAAATTAAACTAGACAGGAATTGCTATTCATACTCATAATCCCAACCAGTGTTCTTTAAGTATCATAATTGTTTTTCATTGTTTTAAAGGAAAGAGAAGTTTTAAATGCCAATTTTTTAAAAGCAATATGAAAAATGTGTAAGCTGAGTTATAGTGTGTGAAAATGAAATGAGTTAAAATACATTAAAGACTTGGGGTCAAATGTAAACTCAGTGGGGAGCTTTTCTGTGATAGCACTAAAATGAACACAAGACTAGGCTGTTTTTTAGTTGTTTTGCCTAAGAGGCCAGCAAGAGCAATGATACACAAACTAGATTGGTCACTAACCAGCAACTTAATTCTTTAATAAAGCATTTTGGGAGTTTCCCTGTTTTTTTCCTGTAAGCAAACAAAAAGGTTATAGGACAAATCGACATTAAAGCCATACTGTTTTTATAGCTTGATGCTATACTGTACTTAATCTAAACACAATTTTCATACATAAAATTTTCATAAATGACTGCTTACAATTAGGAAAGAACTACAAGTCAGTAAATAAGAACAAAATCTTTAGCATTCTGGCCTTTAGAGGTCAAAAGTATGAGGGCTATCCATGCTCTCGAGGCCCATCCCAAAAAATATGGGTCAACTTTCCTAAGTGCTCATTCTTGTCAATATGAGCAGGCAATTAAGAATCACTTCCATAACAGGAAAGTAAAAGCAGAATACACACACACAGCATTTCATGGAAACTTACCTAAAATTATATTAATAATAAAAATCATAATGGCTTTTTGTGTCCACAGAAGAGAAAGTCAAGAGGATATTGCAAAGACAAAAATCTAAGAGAATACAATGAAGAAAAGATAATCAGAGAACAAGGAGTTCTTGGCAATTAAATATAGTGGTCAAGGTCCTGATTAAAATGGGACTGACACCGTATCATGTTTCCAATTGGGATTGGGATGAACAAAACATACAAGGAGATATAGTATTCTTCATTATCAGTAAGTCCTTTTATTCATACTGACTTTGTAAACCATAGATATGAATAAAAATAATAAAATTTATTTTTAAAGAACAAATTTAAACATTGTTGTAAAATTTTATGATTTCGCACAACTATCTGACTTAGGCTGTTGACTTCAGCTAAAGATCACTAGCTGTACTTGAACGAGTTGGGTTTGTCACTCATAGCAAGAAGGCAGAACACACATCCCAGGGAACTGTGAGGCGACTCAGCAAGCTGGTGTTAGAAACTATTACAGAATTTAGGCTTTTCTTAGGTAATTTTGAGTGGTCCTAAGGAAATGGAGGTTCAAACTAGATTGAGTGTTGTCAGAAAGCAGGAGCAAGTCCATGACAGGATGTTTTAATAAATCTTCTGTACATACTAGATAGAGCAAGCCTCAAGTTGCGATTGGCAAAGAAGCCACAGTCACACCCTTGGTGAGAGAGGGGAATGTCTAGTGTTCGGTTGCTTTTACAGTGACCCAGTCTGAAATAGACAGTCTCTGAGATTGTTTATGTCCAACACAAGAACCATATGGCTTCGTTTTGAAGTGTGAAATCAGTTTGTAAGAACTTTGAAGTCTAGCCAGGAGCACCAGATCCTGAATGACACGGGCTGCTTTTATTCTTTCTTAAAAGAAAACCAAGAAGAGTATGTCCAGTAATGATTATCCATAATTTGTAATTTTGATTTATATGAATTAGGTTATTACATGTGTATTCCATCAGGAAATGATGATTTCCTTAGAGATCAGAGAGTGGATCTTAATTATATGTGTATACCTGTAAGAGTTAATGCAGACAAGTCAAGGTCTTTTCTCAAAGAGGTTAAGGAACACGCCTAACATCACCCAGCTGTCATCTGGTGTTTGAACAGAAGCCTCTTGGTGCTATGCTGGAAGTGTCTACAAGCAACATCCCAATAAGATGGATCCCTCAACTACTCTGTAGGAGAAGACCATGCTGCATAATTTCAATTTGTTCTACTACATGCCTTTAACATGGGTTTTGCCCCTTGCTACACATATAGACGGGAGTCCAACGGCTTTATATTTATACCAAAGAGTCTCCAGAAAAGGAAGAAAACATGAACTGCCACGTAACACCCTCATTTGACAGGGAGCAACTTGTTTGTTCTTAGGCCTGGGCAACAGATGTTTCTAAAGTTGCTGCCAAAATGCTTAGTGAGAAGATGACGCTAGAGGTACAGCAGAAGGTATGTGAGATGTACGTACAATACCAGGAGCAGAGGGACAGCAATGATGAGGGCCTACTCTTGAGACCTAGTGCCAACAGTCACCATCATAGGAACATTAAGTACAGTAAGTGTAGCAGTGTTCCTTAATATTGTGTCATTAAGTCCATACTGATCTCACCCATTAAAGGTACCGGTCAGAAAATTAATGGAGTATATTACCATGTAAAACCATGAAAATCCAATGAACATTTAGTGGGTGCCCACTGGGGTTGAAGTGAGCACCCCCAGTGAAATGAGGGATGAGATGTGCAAATAAATATCCCCATCTTCAAAGAGTTTTGAATGTGTAAGGGCATAAGTCTTGGTGTCACATTACCCGTGTTCTTATTATCATAGTTTTCGCTCACTAACTGGTGGCCTTGAGAAAAATACTTAAAATTTCAAATCCTCAATTTTACCACTTATAAAATGGGAGAAAAAATAAGACCTCTGCAGAAGGTTGTTGTGAGAATTAAGTGAGATAAGGCACAAAGTGTTCTAAGTTCTGAGTGTAGCGCTCAATGAATATTATTTATTATTTATAATGAACTTCTTCATTACTGTAGATATTTAATTAGAGATCGTTTGTGCCCCTATGTAGAATGTGGAGAGAGAAAAATTCATGGGCCCAAGGTTATGACTAAATCCATCAGCAAAAATGGTCTATCCTAACTTCCTCCATCAAAGACCATTTTCAACTATTAAACAAAAATTATTCAAGCCTGTGAAACACAGACCAGTGGCTCCCCAAAAATGTCCACTTTCTAATCCCTGGAACCTGGGAATATATTTTCTTACACGGCAAAAAGACCTTGCAGATATTAAGGGTATGGATCTGGAGATGGAAGATTACTTTGAAATATCCACTTGGATCGAATGGTCCTTATAAGGAAAAGAGGCAAGAGAACCAGAATCAGTGACACAAGGTAACAAAAGACTGAATGAGCCTTTGCTGGCTTTGAAGATGGAATAGAGTCAAGAGCCAGGCAATGTGGTCAGTCTCCAGAAACTGGAAAAGACCAGGAAAACAGGCAAGCTTTCCCCTAGAGCTTCCAGAAAGGAACCCAGCTCTGCCTACTTCATTTTAGCCCAGTGAGACCATCACCAAACTTCTAACCTATAGAACTATATAAGGTAATAAATTTGTATTGTTTTAAGTGACTATGTTTGTGGTAACTGTAACAACAATAATAAGGAATTACTAAAATGTTTATTGGCTTCATTAAACCACCTTTGCAAAATGACCAAGGGACATTTCGTACATGTGTAACAGTCTTGCTAATAGAAAAAAATAATAGCAGTTCGCTAAAGATTCTGCCTAGTCTATTATGCATCTATGTCCAACGAACCAAGTTCATTACAGAAATTTAAGTCCTAAAACATCATACTTGGATGGGCATTGCAAACCATCTACTAGAAACTTCTCACTACATGCTTGGGAAATTCTTTGAATTTCACAGAGATGGCAAGCAACTAACAAAGAGGGACAGAAAAAGGCAGTAGAAAAATTATTTGAGTATGTTTTGAAGGATGACAGAGAGAAAAATAATTGTATATGGCACCTACAGAAAATAGTGGTGCATGTAAAGATTGACTTCAGGACCTTAAACATCCTTCTGTACACCCTTTCCCTCTTCACAGTGGGCCTCCTAGTTTGTTGTGATTTTAGCAATACCAGAAAATCTGAATCTTTACCCCTTCGACAGCCACATCCCTCCTAATACATACATAGTTCATCATTATTTAGCTTAAGGTAATTTTTTTCTATTAAAATGGAAGTAATTTTAGAAGAGGTGAGTATACTCACCACTTTATTATGTGTATTAAGATATAAATAAGGTTCTCAATTCTAGAAAGTTCCACTACTCTGTTTTACAACTTTTATAAAAATAACAAATGCCCTGAACTTTTTCTCCAAAGATTAAGAAAAACTTCAACAAACCTTCCAAAGACTGCAAATAGCAAAAGAAAAAATTTTTAAGTTAGACCTTATTGACAAATATATTGGGAACGCTCTGACACTTGGGATCGGTATTCATATGTAAACTTTCATGTCCAAGTTCATGATTATTTCTTCCCTTTAATTGCTTCCTCCCTGCAAATGGATACAACCTTCTCCACTGATGGGCATAAATTATAACCTTCCTAGATTATTGATAAAAATATAATTCAGTCAATATGAATCCAAAAATCTTATTTAAACACCCAAAAACCTCCATTTAGTTCTAAGTGTCTTTTTAAAAATTTTTAAATACATCAACATAAACTATAAAATGGAAATATTTGCCTTGTGGTGAAGTTAAAATTGTCATTATATTTTTAGGCCATGAATGTTAGCACTCTCTAGAGAGATCATCTTGGAATAATGTCCAAAATCAAAACAGGAAATAAACAGGGTCATTTAATTAGAGTAGAAAGTGGTTCTATATATTTTTTTTGGACTTGCCAAACTATTCTCTATCAAAAAATGCGCATTCTGAGATTAACGCATGATTCTTTTTCCTTGATAAGCATATTTAACAGTACACATGTCTGCACCATTCATCTAAAATTTGTATTTTGGATGCTCCAGATTTTCCTTTAAGATTTAATTGGACATCCCAGATAATCAGGAAGATTTATATACATATTTAAAAAATGAAAATTTATAAAATGAATTTATATTTTCAGGCAAAATTACAAAAGAGTGAAAACTACAGACAGACAGTATTTAAAGATTACAAGTACTTCCTTTGGTTTCCTATCACGCACTAAAATTTTTTTTAATTTAATTTAATTTTACCTAAGACATAATTTGCTACAAGTGGCCCACGCTGATGGATAGCCACAGCATACCCTCTACGCTAAAAATAATATGGACTTTGCAAGCTCACTCACAAAAGCAGCCTTGAGCAAAGTAACCTACACTCCATTCTAAGATAGAGCTTAGGATTTCATCTAATTTTCTTTTTATTTTATCTAAACTGTAACAGCCACGCATTCAGTTACTAAGAGAGTAGTTTCCAAAATCATTTGAAGCTTAACATTCAGAACCAGTAACATGCTATCGCACCTTCCTTCGATTAGCCTAGCTTATCCCAGCAAGGATGCTCCAACTTCATGGCAAGTTAAACCACGGGTAAGCACAACAAACCGGCCACTTGCTCCAGATAAAACAGAAAACTCTGCAGAGGCGGTGAGAGCCACAGCAGGCCCTAGAGGGCAGCCGCGAGAACCTGGCCTGTGTTCCTGGCAAGACACTGTCTTCAGGCGCCTTGCTGTCCTTTCCCTGAGCTTTGAAATCCCCATTCGAAAACCTGACGCTAACGATAATACTTATCTCATGGGGTTAGCGTCAAAACTGCAGAAAAAGGCCACGTGAAACATTTAGTACAGGTCAGCACAGATAAAAGTGCTCCATAAAAGCCTTCCGTAATGATAATACACAGAGCTATGGTTATCATTCGCAGAGCTTCCTTGAGGACTTCAGCTACTTTAGAAACTCACTGAATGCAAGCATCACCGTTATTTTTATTCATTCTTTTCTTTTTCTTCTTGATTGAATTTACTAGGGTGACACTGATTAATAAAATTATATAAGTTTCGGGTGTACGAGTCTATAATCCATCATCTGTGTGTTGTGTTCGCCGCCCCAAGTCAGGTCTTCGGTCACCATTTATCCCCTATACCCTCCCCTCCTTCCCCTTTCCCTCCGTAGTCACCATACTATCGTCTGTGACTATAAGTAAATCTTGTCTGTTTGTTGGTTTAATCCCTTCACCTCTTAGAAATATCACTTTTAGAAACGCTTTTTTACTGACTTTTTTTTTTAAAAATCAGAAATTATTTTATACCCCAAAATTAAAATGGCATGGCCCTATGCTGATCTAAGGATTCCTTTTCAAAACTTTGCCCTTAAAAATCATCCACTTTTCCACAGAAAATTACTGCAACTTTGTTTCTGTTCTCACTTCCCCCCAAATCCTATTACAGCCTCTTCTTTGCTATGTTAACCTCTGGAAGGCCTTTGGCCAAAAGCTATAAAACACTGACCTGAAAGTTGCTGTTCTCTTCTAAACTGTGCACAGAAATGATTTTAATGGAATTTAGAATCTCGAGGTTGGGAGAGATCTCAAAAGCCATTTACTACTACAGTTGACCCTTGAACAACGTGGGAAATGTGGACACCCTCTCCCCATATAGCAAAAAAATCTCTATATAACTTTTTGCTCCCCCAAAACTTCACTCATAGCCTACTGCTGACTGGAAGCTTCACCATACATAAACAGTCAATTAACAGAATCAATACATATGTTATATGTATCATATACTGTATTCTTAACAATAAAGTAAGCTGGAGAAAAGAAAATGTTAAGAAAATCACACAAAAAAAGGGAGAGAGAATATGTTCATATATTCTATGTATTCATGCCAGACCTAGCTTTTTCTAAAATTTTTTTGATATTTCTAGGTGACACAATTCATCTACAATTGTTGGAAATCTCCAAATTGTCAACTTTGTCACAAATCATTACACTGTGGCAAATTTCCAAAATTTTTTCCAATATATTTTGGGGGGGAAAATCTGTGTATAAGCAAACCAACAGAGTTCAAACCCGTGTTGTTCAAGGGTCAACTGTACTTCCTTTCATCCAAAACCTCTGACACCTGGAATAAGTGGTCATTGAGCTTTTGATAAAGACTCCCCAGTGACAAAGACATCTCTGCTTCAGGAGGCAGCGTTCTGTCAGAGAGCCACAAAGGTTAGGGCAGTTGTTAAAAAGCCACTGGTACCTCCATAAAAAGAAACAGGAAGATGTTCCTGACTCATTTCAGAAATGGAATTACATCTAAGAAAAGAAACGTAAAAACGTAGCCATATCTCAACTTGACTCCATTGAGAGCTGTTATATGTTTCATATAAGGAATCAGTAAGGTATATTCTATGACGGTCGTCCTGTTACAAAGTTATCAAGAATTGGTTCTGCTGGAGTAAAACAATGCCTCCCTTAGAACTCTCTTATCGCCTTTATCTATAAAACGAAAAGAATAACACTAGCTAGTTCCTAATTGTTATGAAAATTACATTAGATGACCCATGTAAGATGCTTAGTGCACTGTGCCAGGCACATAGGAAGCATTCAACAAATGGTGTCAAGCACTAGCAATCAATGCCCATGAGGTCCCAGCAACATGCTCAGAACACAGTGTGCATTCCAAAAATGTAATTATTACTCATTAGGCCATTTGTTTCATTACCCAAAGCCTCAAATACTGCTTGCCAAAAAACATAGCTCGACCAGTACTAACACATTATTAGCAAGAAAACTGGTTAAAATGCGGATATCGTAGGGCAGGAATATAACACCACACGGACATTCTGGGTAAGAAGGAAAATTTCACTTGACCAGAAATACAGAAGACCAGTTGCATGATCGGGTCTTTGACTGCTTTACAACAGAGATGAAGACAGGCCGTGTCTGAGTGGGCCAGGATGTCTATGACCAGGACACGGGGCAACCAACGCTGGGAGTTTTCATGAAGAATTTCATTGTCCGTTACAATACGGAAATGTTACTTCTTCAAAACTGGCTCCTTAATAATGGGGAGCAGAACAAATAGTCACACACAGGTTAGCTAAAACCGGAAAAAAGCCATCAAGTATGCTTTTCCACTGGTTCTCAGATCTCCCCCTCTCTTCCCTTTATGATTCCACGGCCTCCACTGACCCTGTGACCTGAGGCCTTCAATAACCTCCTACCGATCCTCCGGCCCCCTCCCTCCCTCACCCTCCGCCAAGACGCTAACCGGCAGAAGTCTTCCTCAGATATCAGGTCCATCAAGAGTTGGCCGGCTTGGACCTTCCTCGAAGGTGCCCATTTCTCAGCGTCTCAGCTCTCAGCTCCCTGGTCTGGCCTCCCAGCTTCTCCCCCATCCCTTCCCACCGGCCTCGTGCTTGCTTCTTGAATTCAGGCAGTTCCCGTTCTCTCTCCTTCCCAGGCTGGCTCAGAATTCAGATCCTGTGAGAACCCCCGCTACCCTTTCAGTGTTTGTTCTCTCGCCCCGGCTTTTCCGTATTGTTTGTATGTGTAACACCCGCCTCCTCTGGTGTCGCCTGAATTCTTGTGATGCACAAATACTGTTTATCCTGCTTCCCGGAGTCCCTTTCAGGACTGGCCCGTGTCCATCGCTGTGCACACAAGTCCACAGGCAGAGTGACTTGGGGGACTGAAGAGTCCCCGTTCTTTGCGGGGTTTATAATGACATTCTACTCTCTCTGAGTGAGGCAAAAATTACCTGTGCCCTCCATTTGGTTTCCTCTTTTGCTGGAGGCAGAGAACACATGGTTGAAACAATTTAGAGGGGCAGAGTGCCTACCTGCCCTGCCAATCTCCTGTAAAATAACAGGGTAATGCCTCATATTGATAAGGCCATTCACAAATTGACCTTACATTTGTTATTTAATATGCACCTCCAAAAGTTGACAGAGATGAGAAAGACCTCCACATCTGTTGAGTACAGCCAGCTGTTCCCCCCACCGCCCCCCCCCCACGGCGCTGCCTCCCTGCAGCGAGGCTCTCCCCTTCCCCCAGCCGGTAAGTGTGCTCGGTCTCCTTGACCCCCAGCAGCCTTGCCTTGACTTTCTTTTGCCGGTATTTACCCAGCTCTTCTTTGGACTTGCACCACCACAATCCTTAAGGGGGAATTTTGGTAGCACTTTATTATTCTTACGAGTTAACTTCAAACATTAATTGCTTAGGATCTGAGCTTCTGTGCCCTACCTTCCCCAAATCTGGCTGGAAATAACAGTTGCCAATAATCCCTCCTCACTCTCACTTGCTCTCTCTCTTCCCCCCCCCTCAGATTTGGTTTTTCATAATTTTTAAAGTAATGCTTGTTATCGTATCTCCCAGACTTTAAATGTATGCCTCTCTGTTCTTTACACCTAGGACATCACTAAATATTCACTAATGAGTCAAGACAAATACTCAGATAAGTTTTAGTTTCCATTAACCTAGCAGTAATAAACACATTTTCAGAAGAAAATACAGTTTTTGTGGTAAACCCTTAAATGCCGGATTTAATTGCCCACATACCTGAGCTCTAACTTGTTTGTGGAAACAAATAAAATGTTTGAATATAAGTTTTACCTAACTCTTTGATCTGCTCCAGTTACCATTCAATTGGAAAGCAGTCCATTAAATAAATAAATAAACCATTTAAATCTGCCTCTTCCTTTATTCTCAGGAAAATCAGAATATTTTATGTTTTCATGACCCTCTAGAACACCAGCTCCACCAATCTTAGTTGCTGTTATCTGTTTGACTTCTTCTCTTCCCTTTTTGAAATGTTTCTGGGCCACTAAAGAACAGCCCAAAAGAGAAGAAGGTCATTTATGTCCCTCCCCCATTCCAGTAGCCCCTCCCCATCCCAAACACGTGGGCCTGCACCGCACACACAGGGGTGGCAGTCAATCAATACTGCTGACCAATCGCTCACTGCCTCTCTTTAGGAAATCAGTTGTAAAGCATCACTTAAAAAAATCAATGTGGCTCATCTACGCTGTCATAAGAGGTAAGATTTCATTCTTTCCTATGGCCAAGCAGTATTCCATTGTGTTTATGGACCACAGCTTTTTGATCCACTCGTCTACTGATGGGCTGCTTCCATATCTTGGCTATTGTAAACAATGCTGCAATTAACACAGTGGTACATATATTCTTTTGAATTAGTGGGCCTAGAGGGTGTTATGCTAAGTGAAATAGGTCAGAGAGAAAGACAAATACCATATGATTTCACTTATATGTGGAATCTAAAGAACAAATTAAACAAACAAAATAGAAACAGACTCATAGATACAGAGAACAGGCTGGCAGTTGTCAGAAGGAAGGGGACTGGGAGGCTGGTGAAAAAGGTAAAGGGATTAAATATAAATCAGTAGTTACAAAATAGTCAACACAGATGTAGATTACATAGGGAAATAGTCAATAATATTGTGATAACTATATACAGGGCCAAGTGGGTACTTGAAATATCGGGCGACCACTCTGTAAAGTACATAATTTTCTAACCACTACATATAAAACTAATGCAGAATAATATTAAAGAAAAACTGTAAAATATTTTTTAAATCAATGCGGCTGTTTCTATTTTTTATTGCATAGAAAAACACCATCTCTGTTCATCCTAAAAACACTCTCAAGAGGAAGTTTGCAGTCTCCCAAGCTTTCATGAGTCTGTCCTTTTGCATATTTAACCTAAATCATGTCATACAGGAGCAACATACAGGGTGTCCCCAAAAAAAGTACACACACTGAATAATTATAAAGTCAGTGTTTATTAAAATGCATTTCATTTTCACAATGTAATAGAAATAAGCTGTTAAAGTGTGCATACCTTTTTTGGGACACCCTGTAGTATTGAAAGAATTTTGACTAGGGTGCAATCTTCACTTCAAAAGACAGGGCATAGAGTGAAATAAGTGTTTTAAAACTAAATACTGGAGGATGTTGAATTATATACTATTTGGGGCTAAATGATCAACTAACTAAGCTGTGAGTATGGGGCAGGAGGGAGACAGTTTTAAGTAAATGATCCCAGCAGCCTGTGTTATGTACTTACAGGCTGACTTTTTCTGAAGTGCTCCATTGGAAACTCCCCTTCCCTAAATGCATCTCTGTGTTCTGAGCATGAGACTCATAGGTGCGACTTCAACTGCTACTACAGAAATAGCTGCTTTCAAAGGAGGAGAGTTATGTTTGGCAAAAATGACATTTTTTTATTGAGGCTTTCATTTTTTTCATTTTCTTTTTAGTGTTTTGAAATAGAACATTCAAAATATTCATACTGCTGTGGCTGGTTTATGCTTAAAACAGTTTCTTTCTACTTATAATGTGCTAACGTAATTTGACTATGCAAATTGCAAGTTTTAATTGTTTTGTATTTTAAATAGGCTCTGCCTTAAAAAAAAAAAAAAAAAAAAAACACAAAAAAACATTGCTCTCTAGGTATGTGTGAATAGGATTTTTTTTTTAAATCATTTAATCAACAGTTTTCACTTGATGATTTTCTTTCCTGAGAGGGGCCAACATGTCAAGGGGAGTAATAAGGAAATGGGAAGGGGAGACAGAAGGCATCTCTGTGTTGATTTCATAGTTGGGATAACAACTATTCATAGTTAATATCCTGCATAACACATTGCTGTCCTTATGCTCAATTGAAAGTTTTAAGGAACAGAAAGACATAAAAATACAGTAGGCACTGAAGCAGCCTAAAGGGTCAGAAAAACTAGCTCCTTTCCCTACCTGTGCCACTGATAAGCTGTACATGTTTGAGTTTGTCACTTAACCTCTCTGGACCTCACTCACTCGTGACTGAATCGGTATCTATGTCTGTCTCACTGCAAATAGCTCTTTCCACCACTCTGGCCTGCGTATTGTAGTGTAAATTACGAAAAGCCTATGGGTATCTGGTAGTTTACGAGAAAAACGGGAAGTTGGCACAGAAGTCTAAAATCATTGTTCCATGTCGCCAGTTAATGAGAGATTTTGGTAGATGTTGAATCAAAATTAAGTCCTCTTGCTGCCAAGATGAACCCAATAGAGCTTTTGCCATTTTTGATTCTAATTTCTGCTGACTACAACCTGGTATGTATTGAATGACACAACATAATATGCTGAGAATATTTTAAAAAAGTAAACCCATGTACCATGTCAACCTAGTATAACATTCATATGAATGTGGAAAACAGAAACTACTTAACCTGTTTGACACCAAAATCCTATCACTGTGGACCTAATATGTTTAAGAGGGAACGAAAAGAGATTGCAAATTTGAAATATTGCATTTAGTCCTTTAATGCCACCTCATTCCAATTTGCCTTATGTACAATAAAAATTAAATATCTGAACAAAGCAAATGGGTCTGGCACTTTAATCATCAAATCTATTTTCAGGACACATCCAGATCTGGTTCAAGCGTCGTATGTCACAACAGTTTTGCAAATTTTAACTAGCAACATGTCCTGGAAAATGTGCTTACGAATTTAATGAGAAGCCAAAAAAAAGGAAATCCAGCTTCAAAAACTCATCAGATGATAAAATCTGACAAGATATTTTAGATAAAATATGCATATATATTTTACACACACATCTTGATTTTATACACACACACATTCCTTTTGAGTGGAAGATCTATTTTGAGGTTGTGACTTTTTCTTCTTGTTGAATAGAAAATGCAGAATATTTATAACTATTTCAACAACCTACATTTCTATTCCTTTTTTTAAACCTAAGGCTTTTTTTTTCTGCTGAGATATTGTGTAACTAGTATCTGTGGTAAAGTTTGGTTATACAGGACTCAAGCATTGGTTTCCTAGGAAACTAGCAAATGTTTTAAATTGTATCAAATGTAAAAAGTCTAGCGCTGGCCACTGTGATACCAGGATGATTTGGGACCTCCACTGGCAGAGCCCCTTAACCCAGGAAAGGTGAAAGGTCCTATGATCAATTTACTATGTGGGAAAGGCTCTATTCTGGTGGTATTACACACACACCAAAAAAAAAAACACATACACAACTGTACTTAACCTATTTCCTGTCATACAATCCATCTTCCATCTATAAAACAATGCTTTCCACGCAAAATAAAGAAAACCAGCACAACTCAGTTTGGCTCTGTTGATGGTTCACTGCGACATTGCAAAGGAAAACAACACACCCTCACCTCTTATTATTGTCATGTACCATAGCTTTAGGAGAAAGAGCTTCAGGTCGGGAGAAAAACAAAACTGGACTCTTCTTTAGGCTCTGCAATTTTCTGCCTTTGTGTAAAAAGTGTACCCTCTCTGAACTTCAGATTCCTCATGCTCTGCCTTTATCAGACAGCTTTGGAAATCTCCCCTTAGAAATACATATGAAAGGATGTATTGAATAGTCAAGGCACAAAATTATTGGCTTTCAGCTAATGTTGAGCTTCCTACATCCTACCACTTGCCCAGCCAGGGAAGTTCTCCCTCTTATCCACCAACTCAATCAGCTCAGTCGACCAACACTGGAGACAGTCCCTTTCGTCTCAATCATCTTTCCATCTCTCCTTCAACAGTGCCAAGTTAAGACTTCGTAAGCTTTCCCTCTCTAGTCTCACTACCCAAAACACCTGCCACACTTCAGACCACCCTACCGCTGCAGAGTAATCTCCTGCAAAGACTGACACAGTAACCGCCCTATCCAAAACTATTCAATGGCTTTTCACTGCCTGCCCACTACATAAAGTCATAAATTATCGAGTGACATACAAAGCGATTCACAACTGGGCTCAGTTCTGTTCCCAAATTTCCCCCGTCATTGCCCTCATCAACTCTGTACTTTAACAGAACTTAAATATTCAAGGTAATATTCGTGGTTCCCCAAAAGACTATATGGCTTTGTCTCTCTGCACCTTTCCTTAGAGTGGACGTGTACTTGAAAAACCATCCAACACAGATAACAACCCCCCCTTTTCTATATACTCTTCCCATGCATGTGTCCACTACGGAGACAAATGAATTCCACATTTCATCACCATGAAAGTCCACGTCTTTCTTTGCCCTGCCCCACCCCCGGTCTAGTTAAAGCTACTCTCACCCCTCATGTGGATCCTGCAAGTGGGCTTCTGGCTTCCAGTCTCATCCTCTCCCCACAGCTCATTCTCCGTTTAGCCTACAGAATGACCCTTTTTAGCAGCTTTATGTATAATTGATATACAATGAACTTTGCCTATTTAAAATAGGCAGTAATATACGCTATACAAAATATACAATTTAATAAGTTTTTACATATGTATACACCCACGAAAGCATCACCACAACCAAGCTAGTGAACATACCTACCACCCTCAAAGGTTTCCTCGTCTGTGGTTTTACTTCCCATTTTCCTAATGACTAATGACGTTGAGCATTGGTTCATACGCTGACTTGCCATCCATATGTCCTCTTTGGTAAAGTGGCTGTTTCAACTTTTGCCCATTTTTTATTGGGTTGGTTGGTTGCTCATGTTTGAACTGCGAGGTTCTTTTTATATTCTGCCTGTAAGTGCTTAATCAGATATATTATTTGCAAATATATTTTCCCAGTCTATTACTTCTCCTCTTATTCTCTTTTAAAGGCAGAAGTATTTAATTTAATGAACTCTAATTTATCAGTTTTCTCTTTTGTGGACTGTATTTTTGGTGTCATATCTAAGAGCTCTTTGTCTGCTTTAACTCAAGGGCAGATTTTATCTAAAGTGTTCTAAAAGTTTTATAGTTTTAGGTTTCACACTTAGGTGAATGGTCCGTTTTGACTTTTTATATATTATAGGAGGTATGGAAAATATTTTTGCAGATGGATACCCTATTGTAACCTGTTTATATTTCTGCCAAAACCATACTGCCTTGACTCTGTACCTTTATAATTAGTCTTAACATTAGTCCTCCAAGTTTGTTCTTTTAAAAAGTTGTCTCGGCTATTTTGAGGTCTTAAGTAAAAGTTAGAATCCATTTTCAAAATCTACAAAAATGCCTGCTGGAACTTTGATTGGAACTGCCTTGAAATTACAGATCAATTTGTAGATAATTAACAATTTAATATTATGAATGACGCATGAATACATTCTCTCTTTACATTTATTTTTCTAAAATTTATCTCAGCAATAATTTGTAGTTTTTAGTTTAAAAGCCTTTCACATCTTTTATTGGGTTTACCCGTATTTTATATTTTTATGGTATTATAAAAGATACCGCATTTCAATTTTTGATTACAGATATATAGCAATACAATACATTTTGTATATTGATGTATCCTGCACCTTGTTTGATTCACTTCTCAGTTCTAGTAGCTTTTCTGTAGATTCCATCACATTTTCTACATAGATGGTAACATTGCCTGCAAATAAAATTATTTATACTTCATCTTTTCCAATATGGAAGCCTTTTTTTTTTTTTTTCTTGCATTATTGCACTGGCTAGAATCTCCAGTACAATGTCAAAAAGAAGTGCAGAGAGGGGAAACACTTGAGAAGCAACTCCTCCTTTTCTGTTTTCTGGAAGAATTTGTATAGAATTGGCCTTATTTCTCCTTTGAACATTTGGGTGAATGTAAGAGTAAAGCATTCTGGGCCTATAGTTTTTTTATGTTTTTAACTACATATTAAATTATTTAATAGATATACTGCTGTTCATGGTATCTTTTTTTCCTTGAGTGAGCTTTGGTAGAACGAGTTTTTCAAGTAATTTATATATTTCATGGACATTGTAAGATTTATTGGCTAAAGTTGTTCACAGAACTTTCTTATTATTATGGTTTTAACAGCTATAGATTCTGTAGAATGCCTATCTCAGTCCTGGCATTGGTAATTTGCATCCCCTCTCTATTTACTTTCCTGATTAAATCTGGCTAGAGGTTCAATTTTGCTGATGTTATCAAAGAACCAATTTTTGCTTCATTTTTGTTTTACTGTTTTCTATTTCATTGATCTCTAACCTGATCTTTATTGTTTCCTCTGCTCCTTACTTTGGGTTTAATTTGCTTTTATTGTTTTCATTTCTTGATATAATAAAATACTACTTTTAAACTTGAAAATCATTTAACATCAAGTCCCACTTATGAAATCCTCCCAATGTTTGTTTTTGCACAGGAATAACATCCAGGCTCTTTACCGACCCAGCCTCACAGGAATCGCTGTTCCCTAACTCTTTTGTCTTATGTCCCACGGCCTTCCCACTAACCTACTGCACTCCGGACCTACTGCCTCTCAGAGACACCAAACTCGTTTCTGCCTTTATACTTGTTCGTTCTTCCCCCTGAAACTTTCTCTCAGATCTTTACCTGCCTGCTTCCTTTCTATTGGTACAATTTCAAATCCTGTAATAAAGAGGCTTTCCCGGACTTTCCAAACTAAAGTAGCCCACCACCTCCTATCCTCTGTTATTAATATAACACCCTTCAAAAACTCTTCTACTGTTTTGTTTTATTTGCTTGCGATTTTATTTGTTTTTGTCTATCCCCCTAAGCTTCTGTCAGCTTATTGAGAGCTAAGACACTTTTGTCTGCTCACTGCTGTATCCCTAACTGTGCCCATTGTGAAGCACATAGTAGGTACTCAGTAAACGCTTGGTGAGTGAATTAATATCCAGGCACTGGGAAATTAATCTCTCTTTTGTCTCCACCATTAAGGTTTGTATCCAGTAATATTTCAGTGACATAATCAGACTACAACTAAAAGTCTTTATTTTTTCCCCCATTTCCTGGCTTCTTTCTACAGGTGCTCCAGAAGCAGCGAGGCCCTTACCTATGGACTCAAGCATTTTTATGTCTGGTCCCAGGGTGGGGCTTTAATTACTGCCTCCACTGAAGAAAGGTAGAGACCTATGTGAGTCTAAGCATGACTGACATAGACTTCTCCCCTTCCAGGAAACGTACTGCTTTGGTAGTAAATTGCTTGTCCACGAAGCTGAGTAAGATGTAATTCCAAGCTGAAATTTCATGAGGGAGTTTCTTAGAATTTCTCAGTCTAGCAAAAAATGGTCAGTCATGTAAAGCTGTGTACATCTGCTTTTCTAGCCAAACCATTCTGTCTTCAATGATCTGTTCTCCCAAGAGTTATCATTCTAATCTCTTCACATCTCTATCAAGCCAGCCTCTACCGAGAACTTACTGTAAGTGCCAGACACAGAACCCTGTGTTTAAACCCGGACGAGCTCATTAAATTGCAACAGTTCTGAAAAGTGTGTGATATTATTGTTGTCATTTTACAATGAGGAAACTGAGGCTCCGAGATGTTTAACAGCATGTCAATTTAACCAGCAGAGTTAGGAATCAACCCGGTTATCTTATCCCAGTGGCTTCACCAGAAAGTGAAAAGCTTTCTGGGGGATAAGTCACTGACTTGCTCACTGTTGGCTTTCTGTCATGTCTCCCGTCACATAAAGATTCAGTAAATATTTATTAAATGGAACTGGCTGTTACACCAAAGCACATGTTCCTAAGTTATGCTTTAATTTATCATTCAAATAAGTAGCACAGAGCACTCAATCTTGTATATCTCTATACCTAGCTATAATTTAGTTGATGTTTAAGGCTCTGTCTCCACTAAAATAAAAAGACAAAGCTGAGTAACATTTTTAATAAAACTGACTGACCTTGTAATTATATGTTATCGGAGTCAGAACCAATTTTTATATTTTTTCTAGATAAAATGAAAATAGATTTAAAATGTCTATCCGTATCTAATTTCCAGATTTAGGGTGACTGTTGAACACCAGTGCTCATTCATTTCCTTTTTAAATCATGAAACATTTAAAAACTTAAGAAAATTACATAAAAAAGCAGTCATCCACATACCACTAGTCAATTTTAGTAAGTGTTAACATTTTGTAATATTTAACTTAGTTCTCCCTTCCCTTTTTCTTGCTCATTCTTTCTGAGACAAAAAGAATTTGACACAGCAAGAGCCTTGCTTTATGTACCTATCACCTCCCTCCTTCAATAATGGGACATGGCTGAAGTTGGAGATCATTCTGATGAAGACTTTTATAACTGCACAGAATGTAAAACTCCATAACCAACAAATAGCAATAGTATCACTTATGTTCAGAGATTTTACATAAATGGTATCATATTGTACATGTCCTTTTGCAACATCTTTATTCACTCCAAAATGTGTTTCGAATTCATCCATAAATTACCACTGAGTGCATTTTAATTAAATAAAACACAACATGTGTTTTTCAAAAAGAAAGAGAAGAGTGCAGTTTTATTCAAAAGTATCTTCTAAAGTCTCTCTGCTTCCTCCCGGGGTCATCCAGTACAGAGGCAACTCCCTCTTGCCATTCATTATTTCTCCATACTTAATGGATTTAAGTATTATGATGTGTTTTAATTATTTGGATTTATTTTTAGCAAAGTTATACAGGGAGATAATTTAAAGATTCAAATCCTTCTACAAGACTTGTTGCAACAGTTTCCCACTCTAGAACCACAATTGCTTTTGACCTCCAGAATCAACCACTTTTAAAGAGTTTTGTTAGATGTTTCTTTTTTTTCTTCCACAGATCTAACCTATTTAGACTCCTACTTTTGTTTTGAGTCTAGGAATTACCTAGTCACTCCCCACTATGGAAGGAGAGCAATTTGGCCTTCTTTCATCTTCTTGCCAAACCCCCACACAATCGAGAGCATGCACACACACACATTTCCCATTTACCTCTCCTTCCCCGTATCGTAAAACACTGTCTTGTCAGATCGCTGCTGAATGCTTCCTTTTTTATGACCATCTAAACGCTCTCAGTATAGCTCATTTGTGCAGCGTGTCCTGAGCACGAACTTCTTTTTTGAAGAGCATTTTGTTTTCTGATTATCAACAGATGTTGCGTTCTGTGTTCATTTCTTTCTTAGGCAACTCGTTTTTTATCTATGTAACCCTAGGTATGGCTCCAGGTATATAAACCTCCCCTGGGCGTATTCATGCCCATCAGGCCTGCTGTGATGTTCACAGGCAAGGGTCCCCCGAGACGGCCGGTGGCCTCGCTGCAGGCCGGTCGCCAGCTCTCTGAGCCTGGAGGGCGCTTTCAGCGAGGTCTCCGGGCACATGAGCCTGAGACCGGACCCTCACCCTCGGACCTCGCCTTCGTCACCTCCTCCCTCTTTCTAGGTAGAGCCCATCCTCCAGTAGAGCCCAGCCTGCCAGGAAAAAGGCGTGTACATAGGAGGCAAACTTTCTGATACTTCAACTATCTGAAATGTCTTAGGTCTATCTATAATCATAGTCAGTGATTTTACTGAGCACAGAATCCTACACTGAGGAATCCTTTCTCTTTACAATATGAAGACACTACTCAACTTCTTTTAGCTCAAAGAAATATTAAACCGTTCTGATGCCCGATCCTTTGCATAGAAATCTATTCCTACTCTTTACCAAAAGTCTGCATTCTAAAATTTCATGACCAAATACCTTCATCAGTGGGTGTAATTTATCACTGAATTGTCCTTTTTATGGGACTTTACAATTTAGAAAGTCACTTCCTTCAATTCTGGGAAATTTTCTTAATTTTTCTTTCATGATTCCCTCCCATGAATCTTCCCTCTTTTCAATCTCCTGGATGGATCCACTCGTTTTCTAACTCCTTCCTATCTGCCAGTCTGCCGCCACTTCTTCAGTTTTCTAGATTTTCTTAATTCCAACTCTTGGGTTTTTCATTCTGCTATAATATTTTTCATTTTATTTCCAAAACCTGGTTTTGTGCTCTGACAATTTTTTTCTTCTTTTAGCAGCATCCGCTTCTTGTTCCATTTATCCAAGATCTTCTCTTATCTTCCTGGAATTTTTATGACAGATGATTGTTTATAAAAAATTTCCTCTTTGTGAACAGAGCCTGTCTCCTTCAAGTCACTCTCTTCTGTGGCAAGTCCGTGTGTGTGTGTTTCTCTTTCATATTATATGCTTTGCTCAAGTATCTTGTGCACCCTGACAGGTGCTTAAGTCTAGATCACTGAGACTGTGGACTAGAAGCTTTGGGCACGAGAAAGGGCTTGACGACGGGCCTCACCACAGGGCAATGCAGCTCATGTTTCCTTTCAGACGGTGAAGTCAGAATCCTTAGGGTCTGTTCCCTCCTGCCCCTCACTCTTCTCTTCAGCTGGTGCTTTCAGTCTCCCACCAGGAGGGAATCTGTCCGGCCACCAATGTATGGGGAGCTGGATGGGAGACAGACTGAGAGGTTTCAAAGTTCAGTCTAGACTTCCACTTATTCCCACCGTTTGTCTGCCTCCAACTCCACCTGGTTTCTCCAAGTCTAGAGACCCTTTATTTTAAACGTGCAGGTAATAAACATCCAGCCTTCTGCCCATATGAGGAAGGGGTTGATACACTAGTTTCGAGGAGCCAACCCACCCCCACTCACAAGAGCCAAATGCAAACATTTTAGAAACTGTCATTAAATGCAATAATTAAAATTAAATAAATATGCAATTAAATAACTATATTAAAACAAAGATAATAAATATCAAAAACTCATAGTGTCCTAGTTAATTTACTATTATCTATGCTCTTCAGGTATTTACATATCATATTTGTATGGAGAGAATACTATATAAAGGCATCCAAACCAAATCTCTCCCCAACTCTGCATTCAGTGATGCTATGTTGGTAGCTTGAAATTGGCCATGGTACAAGTATTTACAGCACAGAGACTGGCAAATGCTATAAAGCACAACTTTTTTTTTTTTGAGAACTGGTTGTTAAATATTTGCCAGCATAGCATTGGGCAGATACCCAGTTTCTCCAAGTCAAAGGGGAGATGTGGGGGTTTTATTACTTCTTAAATACATTTTAACCAATCCATCTCTTGTTAGTCCCACATGTACCCCAGATTCAAAGGTAACCAAACAGTGCCCCCCAGTCCCTACACCTTCTGAAACTGAACAATGAAAATCCAGTTCTTTCTCAGCTTTCTCCAATTTCAGTTTTCTTTGGTATACTAAACCAGAAGTCTCTCTATCCCTTTCAGCTTTTCGAATGCTCTCCCTGTGATCTCCTGTTTTCTCTGTCCTTACGAAATTAAGCATTTTAAAAAATATTCTTACTGTTATTTCAGTGAAGTTTTGGAAAGGAGTGGAAATAGATATATCTGTTTAATCTTTCATCTTTAACTGGCAGTCATGTCATATACTAAGATGATAGGATTTTAATTCCTAAAAGCAGATTATAAACTTCTTGAATAAAGGGACAAGTAATCTGGATATCTTTGGGGAGTTTGTGGTCTCCTGGAAGTGTCGTAACAAAGTAGCACAGACTGGGTGGTTTAAACATCAGAAATTAACTCCTCACAGTTCTGGAGGCTTGGAAGTCCAAGATCAAGGTGCCATTGATTCCATCTCTGGTGAGAGCTCTTCTTGGATTGCAGATGGTCACCTTCTCTCTGTGTCCCCACATGGCAGAGAGATAGGGAGGAAGAGAGCTATCTAATGTCTCTTCTTATAAGGACACTAATTCTATCAAAGCAAGGCCCCATCCTATGACTTCATTTAACTTTAATTATCTCCTTATGGCCCCTATCTCCAAATACACCCCATGGTAAGGGGGGTTGGTGGGTAGGGCTTCAACATATGAATTTGTGAAGGATACAAATATTCAGTCCAAAATAGGAAAATAGTTTTCCACCTTCCTCTGGTGCCTAGGGAGACATATTAGGCTACAGAACTGAGCCAGGATTTGTTCTTACAACGTTTGTAACAACTTCTGTAGAAATCTTCCTTATTGACCCCACTTTCTTCTATACTCCTTTCTCGCCACAATCTGGATAACAAATCCGTTGGCCACTTCCTCCATCAGTTACTTTGTTCCAAATCCCAAGGTTTGAAAGGTTTCTTCCCTGCTAGTGTTTAATGGTATGTGGTTATTTTAAGGAATGTATTTGGTTTGATGGGAACATACATGTTAAGTAAGGGCTACACTTACTGACGGTCATGCCTGTAACAATCTTAATAATCTTGCTACTCCTTCAACGAGCAAGGTATTAGTATTTCATTCAGTGTGACATATTGGAGAAACTGTAGGATTTGGACTGGAAAATGCAAAGGATTCAGCACTGAACCAAACAGGATATGGATATCTCATGGAACTTGTATTTAAGTGACTGAGTATGGTTTCTTAAATCACTGACATATCTAAAACATCAGACATTCAAAAACTTTTCCAGAATACTCCTTTACAAACTTCAAGGGTTTGCAGCATCCACTTCAGGGCTAGACTTGACATTTACCATTTTCAACTTCTTAATACCTCCCTGTTTTCTTATTTAATCAAACATGTAATTTTTTTTTTTTAAACAATACAGAACCAAAGGCATAAACTTTCTAATTGAATGTAAGGGCTCACGGTGAGCCCAGCACAACGAATGAAATTATGCTCACAGCAAAGCGCGTCATAATAAAACTTTAGTACACTGGGGACAAAGAGAACACCCAACAAGTTTCCAGAGGAATGAATATATTCTGATGGCAGTCTCTTTATTAGTGGTATCTAGCAGAGTAGAGTGTCTGGCACAAAAATGAATGTTTGTAATATAAATGAATTCCTCACTAACTGTATTCCACAGAGTGCCAGATCAAAAATACCTCAGCATAGATCATCTAGCTCTGCTATATTACTAAGACATTCTCCTCAGGTTAAGTACTTAAAGGAAGGGACACATTTCTTTTTTCAGAAGATGGGGACCATAAGTTATAGTTAGATTCCCAAGGGTGTCCATAAACATGTCCTTAACATTTATATAACTAAAACACTATATATCGAAAACCAGAGGGAAAAAATCTCTAACATTGTTGCAATGTTAGTTATTAAAATGGAATATATATATGTGTATATGTATGTGCATATATATAATACATATATATATATATATTTGTCTTGAATACTGGTATCTAAGGCAGAGCCAATTTAATTACTACCTACTACTATGTCAAATCATAAAATG
The DNA here is from genome assembly GCF_054644295.1 of Miniopterus natalensis. Taxonomy (NCBI): domain Eukaryota; kingdom Metazoa; phylum Chordata; class Mammalia; order Chiroptera; family Miniopteridae; genus Miniopterus; species Miniopterus natalensis. The sequence continues at coordinate 33,971,128 of NC_142094.1, forward strand.
AGTGTTTTTTGTTTACCATATAATGTGTAAAAATGATTTACCCAATTATTTACCTATCACTGACTCCCACCCCTTTCCTGACCTTGCTTAGGTTGAGGTTGTATGTAGGCATAAAGCTAAGACATGAGGTGAGCCTCAAAGAAGGACTGTCCTAAGTTGAGGTCTCCAGAAGCAGATCCCGAGACAAGAATTCCTCTGCAAGAAATGTATTAAGGAAGTGCTCCCATAAAAGAAGCCAAGCAACACAATTTCCGGCAAAGTTCCACAGAGCACAGCAAGAAAACTCTGGAAGAAAAATTGTATCTCTTGGAAGCAAGGGAGCCAGGCTGTCTTGATCCCATAAATGTCAGTCACTGCCATGGTTTGCCCTGGGGTGATGGAAATGCCCAGGCCCTTCCAGTTCTCTGCCAATGCTTGAAAAACAGCCAGTAGTTCAAGGAAAGTTGTCCAAAGCAGCAGATAGGTCTTCAAACCAATAGTGGGTTTAAAGGGGTTAAGGGGGCACAGAGATCGTAAAAGGGAACCAAGATCTGGGGGAGGATGACTATACCTGACTTAGAAATTTTGGAGAACAGAGAGTTTAAGGAATTAACATGTTTGTTGTTGTATTTGCCTTTCCCCTCTAGACTATCTAAAAAATTATGTACCCTGCCTAAGCATACAGGGACGCTTCCTTTACTGAATCATCCCTGCTTCTTTAAAAAACAAAAAAAAGGCTGAGCGCAGTCGGTGTGGCTCCATGATTGAGCGCCGACCTATGAACCAGGAGGTCACAGTTTGACTCCCAGTCAGGGCACATGCCCGGGTTGTGGGCTCGATCCCCAGTAGGGGGCGTGCAGGAGGCAGCCGATCAATGACTCGCTCATCACTGATGTTTCTTTCTCTCTCTTTCCCTCTCCCTTCCTCTCTTGGAATCAATAAAAACATATGTAATAAGTTTTTTAAAAGGCTTGCATAGCCCACATTTTCTCACTATGTGTCCTTCCACCCTGAGGCCACTTCTCTGAGGAATGTATGTCTACACTAAGTCACTTGGCCTCCATCCCAGCCCACCTCGCCTGCTGGTGAAGGGCTCGGCTTGTACATTCTGCCACTTGCTCCCCTTTCCACAGTCTCCCCATTCTGGACCTCAGGGACACTGGAAAAGTGAAGGAACGGATAAATGGAGGGAATGTCCTAAAGTGTTTAGACATAGGTCTTCATTTAATCCACCCAACTATCCTGTGAGGTCAGGACTATTGTCACACACACTTTATAGATGTAGAAACCAAGACACAGATAATTTAAGCACTTGTGCAGACATATAATTAGAAAGTAGTAGAGTCTGAATTCAAACACAGGCAGTCCTGAGCAGCCATGCTAACCATGATGCACACTGCCTCTCCTAACAATCTGAGATAAGCATTGCTTTTTATATTTTGCAAAAGAAGAAATTAACATCAATGAGATGGAAAGTTATTTGTCTGGCCTGGCCAGCGTAGCTCATCAACCTAGGATCCAGGAGAGAGTGGGTTCGATTCCCAGTCAGGGCACATGCCCAGGTTGTAGGCTCGATCCCCAGTCGGGGGCGTGCAGAAGGCAGCCGATCAATGACTCTCATCATTGATGTTTCTCTCTCTCTCTCCTTCTCTCTTCCTCTCTCTAAAATCAATAAAGATATATATATATATGTTTATATATATTTTAAGTCATTTGTTCATGTTCACATACCAATATACCAATAATGGGCATAGTGAGAACTTGAACTCAGGTCAGATAACCCCAAAGTACTTTGTTCTTCCCATATTTCCCAGAAAAAGAAAGTTGACTTTTCCCCAGTTACCCTGGGGTGGAGGAGTTCCAGGGAGCTACCTCACTACTCATTTCTCATACTAGGATCCAAGAGAAAATTAAGCATTCAAAGGGAATGGCCTCTGCCCCTTCCTGCCAATGGACCTTCCAAAAAGATGAGTGTAGAACTCAACTTGAGTTCTATGCCCACCAGCAGGATGGTCTGGTCAAAAGTTACTGGGCAATGAGCTGCTCTGAGGGCCGAGGGGGCACTGGTGGGCTCAGGGGAAGAAAGGGAACTCTGTACAAAGAGAAAAGCCTCCCAGAAAGGAGTTAAAAGTGGGTGAGCAGAAGGAAGTAGGATTGAGTCTGTCTGCCAGGGAATTACAAACTCTGGCGCCACCAGCCCCAGGGGGCAGGAAAGATGCTCAGATCACAGGCTGTGTGGTTTCCTCCAGCATAGGATCCTGGTTCCAGGAAAGTCAGAGGCGAGATGGCTGACCCGCCTGGTGTGGGTCATGGCAGGATGTGGGTCAGCCAGAACAGACAGCAGAGAACAGGCCACCAGCATTTACCACAGCTGAAGCCCCCGCTGTGCCGAGGACTGACATCGAGAAGAGCACTCCAGTTCCGACGATCAGGTACGGAACCTGGAGTAAGTGTGCAGACTGGGGTGGAGGAGACGGAGCAGAATCCTAGTCCGAAGAGAACCAGGCCAGTGCACTATTGGTATCTGGGGACAGGTACTTCTTTGTTATAAAGACTATTCTGTGCACTGTAGGATGTTTAGAAGCATCCCTGGTATCTACTCTCCCTCCAGTTGTGACAAATAAAATGCCTCCAAACATTGCCTAATGTCCACCGAGAGCCACTGGGTTAGCGGAACGATAGAGACCTAGCATCTACTGAGTGCTTTCTACGTGCCGGGTGCTGTTGTAAGTCCTTTACAAATATAGTCTTGTGTAATTCTTCAGTGCGGATATGACAGGGACACTATTACTATCTGTTTTAAGATGGGGAACTGAAGGCACAGAGATATTAAGCAACTTACCTAAAGGAACAGCATGTAACTGGCAGATCTGAGATTCCAACTGGGAGGTCTACTTCCAGAGTAACTGTGCTGCCTCCCTTTTTATGGACAAGAAATCCCAGGTGCAGAGAGGCAATGGAAACGATCAGTGGCAAAGAGATTCGAACTGAGGTTTCTCTGACTCCAGAGCCTAAGCACTCACCACATTTTACTGGTTCTCCAGTTTCTGTCAGAGTGGGACCAGCATGAATACTGACTGGGCTACTGACCTGGAAACTACTATTCACAGTGTCTAAGCACAGGCTTGGTCTTCAGTCTATGGACAAATACAAGGCAAGGGTTAACTTATTTAGCCTCAAGGATTAGAACAATGGGGGGTAAGGGACCGAGAGCTCATTACACAGGGCCCTGGGTCTGTGTGAAATCCCCATCTTTCCTTCCTCCACCTCCCCCCTCTTCCCCTGTCCCTCCAACTCAGTATCTCTCAAGCTTTGGGGCCTTGATTTTATTTAGCTTTTAAAAAACAATCTACTAAATGTATTAAATAAAATAATGCATTGCCTATTTCTAATTCTTATATAATGATATCACACACATATCCTTGATAAAAGTAGTTAGCCCATAAAACTCGGCACAAATTATAAGCGCCCATGATTAAAACCATTTCATTTCTGTCTCTGAAAATAAAAGGGGGGGGGACATTACATCTAAAGTTTTCCAAATCCGTATAGTCTGCCGGAAACCCTAAATGTCTTTTTTCTTGAATCAGTTGCCTTCAATACAAAGAAGAACCCTATGTCTACTTTACATGTAGAATGTCTCTGGTATGCTTTAAGCCCTCGATTTACCAAAATATAATATCTGCAAATCTTGTCCAGAAGATGTGTCCACCTGTAAAATGACAGGCAGACAGCAAGGGAATTTGCTTGGACTCAGGAAGCGGTTCCTCGAGCACTGCCCTGCTCTGGTACGTGAGCAAGTCCATCTGAAAGCAGCAAAGCCCAGTGGCTGGCTGGCTCCTATCACAGAATTCCCTTGAAGTTGAGCTGGAAATAACTGAAATTGCTGTTAACTATATGATTTCCCTCAGTGAATGAGGCAGAATAAGATTGGGGTTATTAATTTTAAATGAACTTGCTTATTTTACCCTTGAAGGCAACTGAGGAAATAGGGAATTATAGCACGAGCTGGCTGTGCCCGAGTAAATAAAGCCCCCAGCTTGAACCTGGGAAAGTGTGCATTGCCAGCACTTAGGGATTTGATGACAAAAACACAGAGCGCCAAACTGCTGGATCAAAGCATTTTGGGAGCTGATACAGGAAACAGAAACTTCAAGAAAACTGCCTTGACGTCTGCAACAGCTATGATTTCCAAGAACAATAATTTAGAAACATCTAGAAATTAGAAGTCAACATGGAAAATGAGAGAGCACAGAATTAGGTCTCAAAGGACCTGGGTCTGGGTTTTGCCCTTTACCAGTGATATTACCTAGATCACAAACTCTCTGGACCTCTGTTCGTTACCTGTAAACGAAGGGGCTTTTTATTTTTAGCCCTAACTTAGCACTAAGGGACAGTGCTCTGTAGTAGAAAGATCAGGGAGCGTGGTGTCAACCAGACCTGGGTTCAAATTCTAATTTCATTGGTATACACCTCTGTGATCTTGATCAAGCTGTTTCACCTCTCTGAGCTTTAAGTGCCTCTAATGTTAACTGTTGACTAATATAGCATTTGAAGATGAAAAAAAATCTGAAATGTAAATGTTGGCTCCCCTTAGACTATACTGGTCCAAACCCCTATGTACACAAATTTAAAATCAAAAACTCTAAAAACCAAAGTCTTGGAAGTTTATAGAAAATTCACTTTGAAACAAAGACTAACCTGAATTTACCATGACGAGTTCTGTAGCTTTTATTTTCCCTGTTTAGTTAATTAAATATTTGTACGTTTTGCTGAAAAAATGCCGATATGTTTGTTTTCCAAGCACTGCCCTAGATCCCTAGGGGTGTTACAGAATCCATTCTAGGTGTACTTTTATGCTATCATTCAAAAATCTGGGGGGGAAATCTGAATTCCAAAGCACATTGGAACCCAAAGAATCCAGGTGAGAATTATAAACCTGTATTATGTTATAGATTTTAATTGTTTAGCAATAAAGTGTGAGGGTAATTTTAAGGGCATATCTTAGGGCTGAAGAAAACAAAGTTTCCATCTTTTAATTTTTAGAAAATTCTAATTATTTGAAGCTCAAAACCAAGCATTATCAATTCAATACATACAAATCAAAACAGAGAACAATGATATATTCCATTATGTTTCCACTTGCTAATACTAAGCTTTGATACTCAGTTGTCATGTTCATCTCTCCCCAAGCCAAGACTCAGTGCAACAAAACTGTTAGAAGCTGAGAGCAATGAGAATAGAGGAAAAAAGAGTGAAAAAAAAACTATAATCCTATGTGAGTACTTTCTATGCCCAGATACTACACTAGTCTCTTTAGGATGTATTTCTAATTTAACACTGAGATTTAAGCCCTGTCCCCAGGTAGTTTACAATCTAGATCAGGACAGATATATAACACTTGTCCCTCACTGCACCCCTACCAAGGGCCAGGCACTGTCCTGGGTCCCTGGATCAACAGGGGTGAGCTTATGTGAAGCCCTCCGGAAAGACAAGGAACAGAAAACAAATTTCAGATGATGTGCCATGCAGAAACCAAGGTAAAGTACATGACAGAAAATACTTGAGATGATAGTGGCCATACTCTGTTAAGAGAAAGTATCTGAGGAAGTGGCACCTAAATGTGTTTGTATGTGTGTGTGTGTAGGTGTGTATCTATCAAATAATATGTAACAAAAAAGAGTTAATACCAAGTATTGAGGGAAAGCAGTTTGCCACCCCAAAATATACCTTTTGGGATATTGGTTATCTGAAGTTGATAACTTTCAAGAAACAAAAGACTCAGGAAGAAAGTTTGACCTTCCCCCTAATTGCCTAAAAGAATTTAGATAGAGGACCAGCACCAGGAATAGATATCATCATAGAAAACTATAGTTCCATACGAACTAGGTATGATTAGGATGAAACCTAGCAAGGTTTATGTGAGCAAAGTCCTCTTGGTGTCCCATTGTTAAAGACGGCCCAACATTTATTTACCAGGCATTTGATTTCCCATCTGCATGTAAATTACCTCCCTGCCCTTTGAAGTTCCAAACCACACCCTCTCCCCCTTTCCCTTAGCTCAGGTTGGCATTAAGACTCAACTGCATAACTTATCCTGTGGTCCCATACACTTACGGAACCCCTGTGCGTACATATGTAACAAATCTGCTCACTTTCTCCTGTGAATCTGCCTCATGTTAATTTGATTGTTAGTCCAGCCAGAAGAATTTAGAAAGGTTGGAGAAAAATGACTATCAGCCCCCCCAGTATCAAAAGAACATTAGATCTAGAAGAATTCTAACCTATGGGTATTCTAAAAGTTAAACCATTTCAGACCTACATGGGCAGAGAAAACCTCCTAGAAGTAAAGGGCAGGGAGAACTTGGAAAAAGAGGGACACCCCCATTGGTAGCAGAAGGCAAGCAGCCAGGGCTCCTAACTATGCATCCCTGCTCCAGTGTTCTGGGCACTGACATGAACCGCCTTTGATCGTGTTTATGGAACAGTCTGACACGGTTCCAAATCCCCACCCTGTGCTTTCAGGGGCTCTCAAACTCTAGGCACCTCGGAATCACCTAGAGGGACTGTTAAAACATAGATTGCTGGGCCTACCACAGGTTTCTGATTCAATGAGTTGGGATGAGGCTTAAAAATGTGCGTTTCTAACAAGTTTCCAAGAGACCCCGATGCCTCTTGTCCAGGGCACCCCTGAGGTCTTAGTATCTATTATGCTCTGCCCACCATTCTAGATTCTGTGCATGAACAAAACACGCTCAAACAGTATCAATCTGCTCAATGATTTATGAGGTGTTTTGACATTTCTGTTGCATCGTACGCATTTTTATGAAACTGCTCTAAATCCTTTGTATGCGAATGTAATATGTACCTATACTATTTTAATTTCCCAGTTGTTTTGTATGTATATGTTTATCAAAACTGGTTCCCACACCCAAGCATCACTGTCTCCACTATTACTCGTTTGAATAAGACAATTCAAGTCTGTGCAATTGGAATTTGAGTTTTCCAACCACTGGTGTAGCTAAAGCTGGACTCTGCAGCTCACTGCAAACACATGTAATAGTTTATCGCATCTGAAATCCCTTTCATCAGTTCCCAGGGGATCCTAAAGTCAAATTAGTCTTTATTCTCTCAAACTGAAACTGTTCCTCGTACCTGCACAATGAGAAAGAAAGCAAAACGTGCCGCCTCATTTCACTGCTGAATAAGCAGCAGATCTGGCAAGTTTCTCAACTGGCTGGTGACCAGGAGCCTTTGCACCAGGCTGCACTGACTGGCACCAGAGCAGAGGCCTCTAGCAAGCACAGCCAGCCAGGTAGCACGCCCGGGTCCTGACCCAGAGAAACTGGAGTCAGCCGCAGCCACTTAAATCAGTTACGTCCCACTGGGGACAGGCCCACCTGCATTAGACATCATTTAGTCTCGTTCATCTGCTTCCAGCCCCACAGGCACAAGAACCCATTAGAATTCTTCCTTTTAAAAAGGTTCTACCATTAACAGAGTTTTTACTGAAACTCCCCACCTTCTTCCTGAAATCACCACCTCAGGCACATCTAGGGAGCCGAAACGTCTCCCTTGCTCTCAAATCTCGTCCAGTTCTTTGGTCTTCTAGCACTCTCACATACACTTGGCCACTCCTTGATTTCACAGTTCAACCGTCTCCTCTGTTTCTGCCTCTCTCGTTTCACAAACAGCTCCTTGATCAATTCCATATTCCCCTCAGGGATCGGTGCTTATCTTTAACCCACGGATGCTCTCAACTGTTTGGGAAGCCGGAATGGCCAGGGAGAGGTAACTTCAAGGACGTATCTTAGTGCTCAGACAGTGGAAATCGTTGGGAAGTTGCAGAAAGGTACCAGCCACACACTCTGCTTACTACAGTACCTCTTAGTATAAGAGCCAAATGCGTAGACTTTGAACCCAGGCAGATCGTGTGCTTCTGGGCAAATTACTTAATTTCCCTGAGTGTGCTTCACTTTTGTTCGTTGCTGCAATGAAGCAAACACTCTCTACCTTTCAGAACTACTATGAAGGTTAGAAAGACTCCCTCTTTCTAATGCCTGAACACAGTGAGCATTTCCTAAAAGGTAACCTGCTACTATTATTATCACTGTTAATCATATCGTTACCACACTAATATATTGGATCTATGTAAAAAACTAAACTCCTCAGTTTCTGTACTACTCCAAAAACAACTACAAAATCATTCACTGGGGCTCTTCTGACGCTAATGAGAGTTAATGTTTAATGTAACAACATATGTCCTGGGTTTAAATACAATATTAACATTCTACACCTAAATCTTTACACTGAGTAAACCATAAATTGATGTTACATATTCATTCAAGTGAACTGATATAATTTGAAAAATAATATATCTGTTTATATGAAATGTACAGAAAGGGTAAATTTATAAAGACATTTCAGGGATTTCTTAGGGCAGGGGTGGAGTTTGAGTTGTCTGCAAATGGGCCTCAGGTAATTAGGAGGGTAACTGAAATGTTCTAAAATGGGATTGTGGTCATAGTTGCGTGACTATGAATTTTCTAAAATCATTGTACTGCACATGCCCCTGAGTGAATTTTATGGTATGTAAGTTAATACCTCAATAAAGCTGTTAAAAACTATCTTTTTTTTTTGTACTACACAACACATTTCAAAATAAACTAGCATTTTTATTTGTATTCTAGAGCTTTCTATTATCAGTTCCTCATCCCAACTGTCAAGAATTTGTCCAAGACCATTAATGCATTCCTCCACAGGCTAACAGGGCTGTCATCACTGCTTCCACCCACAATCATATTGTTTTTGAAAAGACATCCTGAGATGCAGTATCAAAATCATTAAGAGAAAGCATTTTATAGGCTAAGATTATATTCTGCCTCTGACGGCTTCTCAGCCTGGACAGAAAACATTCAAGTCAGGAATGAATGGTTTTCAAATAGAAATCCATTATCAGTGCATAACTTTTATGCAGACATTTCAGGAAACAGACAAGGCACTTTGCTCTCAGTACTTGTGATGGATTAAAATCAAATCATCAAAGCAGTGGGTCTTTAAAACTGCACAGTACTCCAGAGCAGGAGTGCCATATTCTACGTGTTTGATGGCCCCATGCGTTAAAATGAATGCTGAGAACAATGTTACTACCGTTTCATATAAATACATCTGCAGAGAATGACCACCAAGCATTCCTCCTGTCAGGAGAGCACAGGCAGCTAGCTTTTTCTCCAGGTACTACCACAACTATTTTCATTAGGACTTAATATAATTTAAATACTTAAACCTCAGTTTACACTCGACCAATCCATTCTTGACCTCTCTATAGGCCTGCAACTGCTCATTGCTGAAATAAACTGCATTATTCTGGAACTTCAAACTTGTTTGTGTTTGCCCTTCCTTGCCCACAGTCAACCCACAAAGAAGTCGTGTAGGATTTCTGCGGTCCATCAGTCCTCTGAATCAGACCCAGCAAAGCCAACTGGGTTGCACTGGCCTCTGCTCTAGAACCTTGGCATTACTGAAACTCTTTCCACTCCATGCTCTTCAGTTTGTTTGAGAGATGGTTATAAAACCTTAACAATGGAATCTGGTGTAATAAACTCAATTAAAATAACAACATAATGGTAATCCCAACAATTTGTGCTTTATGCTGTTTATGGAGCCCATGCTATATCTGGACCCTGCACTGAGGGACTCACAAACATGATCTCTAATCATGGCATATGTTTCAATCCTCATTTCTAATGAGAAAAATGGAAGCTAAATGAGAAAAATGGAAGCTCAGGCAGATTCAACGCCACACACTAATAAGTAGTCAAGTAACAACTGAATCAGAGCCCATGACCTTATCCATTGTAGGCACTGTGTTCTGAGCCTCCCCTGCTTGTATTTTCCACAAAGGCACTGCTGACCCACAGGACTCTGGATTCTCAAGGCAATCTCATGAATGCATTGACACTGCATTATGTGTAGAAAGGGAGATAAATAGAATCTGATGACCTATTGCATTTACAGTGTTGTCGCTTAAGAGCTGTTGAATTTGGGTTGTGTTACCTCATCTCTTTGATCCTTAATTATCTCGTCTATAAAATGGATGTGACCCATTCTCCTTTTTTAACTCAGATATTTTGAGGCAAAAATGAAACCACATGTAAATCCATTTTTCTAACTAATGAATATAAGTTGTTATCAAACCCCATTTTGCTAGATGCAAGATATACAGTTGCACTGGTACAGAGGCCTTTTAGGAAAATAACCTCAGACATTCACAGAAGCACATGACCATATGAAAACATGTTTTCTAGGATTGGGTGTTCCCAGGTTCCATCCTAACGAGGTAAAAGACAATATGCCAAGCAAAAATTAGCCTTTAAATTGTCCGTTTTAGTTAGATCAATTTTGAGGCAAGCGCCAAATGAAGTTGTATTTTATCATGAGTTTGATGGTCTCTGTTGTCTCATAATATTAAGACCTACATTAATTTTTGCATAGTCAAAATTAGCAAGTTATTATATTCAGCTTGACAGGATTTTGTTAGAGAGATTTCTGGCTGCATCTGTAAAAGAAATTAAGAACTTGAAAAGATTCTCCCATAACTATTTCCATTAATTGCATGCTTGTATTTCTCAACAATCAACCCATTTACTCAACCAATTTACAAGGTTTCATGTTGCAGAGCTTGAGACGGGATATTTATTAGAGGACAAGTATGCTTCCTTAGAAAGATAATACAGAATTACAGATGATTCAAACTAAAAGGGGCTTTTAAAGACTATGTTATCCCAGGTTTTCCAGCAAAAAATTCAAATGTTTTCAGAGGCAAGACAGGTAAAACAAAAAAAGGGCATGAGCTTGAGAAGACAGGAAACTGCTGGAGGGCGAGGAGAACCGGCTGGAAGCTGGGATGCAGAACATGAGTATCCACACCAAGACTACTCAGGTGTGCTGAGCCCATCTTACGGGAACCCCAACTATGGCATGGGCTTCCAGGCCGACCTGGCCTCCGGCGGGAGCTCTGGCTCCTTCAGCCGCACCAGCTCCTCCAAGTCGGTGATTGTGAAGAAGACTGAGACCCGCGATGTGAAGCTCTCGTCTGAATCATCTCATGTCCTGCCCAAGTGAATGACTACTGTGGTCCCTCCTGTCCTCCAAGCCTGCAGGAAAGGAGCTGTGCAGGGAGCAGCGGGCACAGAAGATCCGCTGAGACCCAGCCTCAGTCCTCAGCTCACCTTTGGGGTGGGGGAGTTTACTGCCAGGGGTACTACCTTTTTCCTATGCCCTCAACTTAAAAGTCAAATCAAGGTGTTTTTTTCCAAAATAAAGTCTCAGCTGGCTCAGCCAAAAAAAAAAAAAAAAGACAGTAGCGTCAGGAGCTATGATGAACTTGAGAAACACAGGGAATCTCACAACTGTGGGCCAAGGCATTCAAGTTTAAAAGTTTGTAAAGCACTCGTTTGGCCAAAGCAAACATGCCACCAAGTTCTACTGAGCCCAGTGACAGAAGTTTCCCATTTAAAAATATTTTTAATTTAAAAGATGAAGCACCCGAGGGCAAAGCATTTTTAAGGGCTGTGTGGCAGCCCTGTTCTGGGCTACCAGAATACAACATGGAGCGAAAGAGATACTGGCTCTGTTTTCATGGGATTCACCACCTTTTGGGGGGGAAACAGATATTAACCAAATAATGACCAACTTATAGAAATTCAAACTTTGATGGACATGAAGAAGGAAAAGGTCACAGCACTATAAAGTCAGATACTGAAAACTGGAAACATGACTCCAACCCAGGTTTACTGGGCCCAATCCATGTTGGAAGAATTCCAGAAAAGGCAGTGTCCTTTTTAGCATATATTCTAAAGTGACGGATTTTAAAATGGAAATTTGATTCAATAAGGATAAGCACAGGCTAATTAAAATTTTTAATCCAACAAAACAAAATATGCAAGTACAAGATAGGGAAAACTTACAAGTATGATACGGCAAAAATGCTGTAGGCACAAGCAGTTGTTTTTGATAATAATTTGAATATAGCAGAAATACAGTATGATTTTCAGAACTACTGTGATACTCAGGTGTGCTGGTCTCTAAAAGAGAACACACTCATGGTCACCATGGGTAGACGCATATGAAAAAACGTAGGTATATGAAAAATTATCAAAGAGTTATATAAAAGGAACAAAATTATAAAAGAGAATGGAAAATAAGACTTGTGCCCGGCCGGGTGTGGCTCAGAGGTTGAACATCAACCTAAGATCCAGAAGATTGCGATTCGATTCCCGATCAGGGCACATGCCCAGGTTGCGGGCTCGATCCCCAGTCGGAGGTGTGCAGGAGGCAGCCAATCAATGACTCTCATCATTGATATTTCAACTCTCTTCCTTCCTCTCTCCGAAATCAATAAAGGTATATTTAATACAAAAAAAAAGAAAAATAGAACTTGCTCCAAAAAAAAAGAGTTGTTAGGATAATCAGATAAGCCACATGGTACGTGGAGAACAAGCATGGGCCCTGGGGTTACATGGGCTTGTGTTTGAGTTTGAGTGATTTTTAGCCCACTGTTTCAACTTTGGGCAACGTGTTCAATTTTTCTGTGCCTCATTTCCTCCATCTGAAAAAATGAGATGACTGTGAGAATTAAATGGGAGCCCATATGCAGGATATAATAAGACATATTTTTAGTAATCATTTTCACCATAATCATCATCACTAACTGACCACTAAAGACACGGCTAAAATGTAACAATTACTACCTTCACTTTATAATGGATTTCTGTGATGACAAAAATTTTAAGTCCAGAAAGAAAGAAAAAATATGAAGAAAATAAAAAGTGAGCTTAGGTTGAGAGACATTTTTAATATTATGTTCTCCCCTTACAAGATGAGAAAGTAATGGAATGAACTCCCAAAAGAAGTTCTGAACTCTAGTAAGGAAAGTCAAAAAGGAATGGAACTGGGGAGGCGGGGGGGAGGGGGTACCTGCCATAGATGATTTAAAAATTCACTAGCAAGAGTTCACCTAGATATTATTTAATAACCTCTAAGCTCATCTAGCAGAGAATGTCACTCTTGCCAATACAAATAAATGTATAGTTGAGTTATTTTCCATCCATCACACTGACAGTAGCCCTTAGGAGGCCAGAAGATAGAGCACTGCTCTGTGATGACAAATGATTAACATGACCCAGGACTTCAGTGGTGGTACCAAGCAACAAGACAAGCCACAGGAGGGAAAGGGTCACTTGAGAAAGGAGGCCATCTCTCTGATGAGCAGTGTTTTGTTTTATATGTCAGGATGAAGATTCTGGGCATGTGTAACACTTTATTCACCTCTCTGCACATCTTCCTGTGGCATCTTCACCAAGATATTTCAGTAAAAGTTATTTTAACCTCTTCATTTCTGAGAGTACAGAAGGGTAACTGTGCATTGCTTATAATCACCATGATTATATTATAAACAGAATATAACTTTTCATGGATATAATAGGATACTTTTCAAATATCAGAATTTTCTAAAATAATTTCTTATAATTATTCACAAACATGTAAAAAATACTCAAATACACATATATAATGCTTCTAAATTGCCTAACCTCTCCATTCCTGGAAGTTTTTTCTTTAATTATTATTATCATTTCAAAGGCCATAGACTATACTCCTTTAGTAGCTCCCTATAAAAAAAAATCCACTTTTTAATTAGGCTAGGCATTTCCTACCAAAACTCAACAAGAGGGGGAATGAATATGTTAACATCTTAAGCAGAGCAAAGAAAGGGCAACGGCTAGATGAATTCATGAAGTATGCAAAGAGGTGGCAAAAGTTAATAAAAGATGCTCTGTTCACAGTGGCTTATTTTATTTATTTGCCATTCCTTTTCATGAGGGTTGTTTCAAAATAATATCCATTTAGTTTTATGCCATTCAGTGCTACATGAACAAGGAATCATTTAGGTCTTGTTTCTTTCTTTCAAAAGAGAATATAGGTCCCCATACTAAGTAATGATAAAACATCTGGAAGGCAGAGTCAGGCAGATTATAAATTTTCATGTAATATTTTCCTTTTATGAAGAACAAAAAGTCTGAAGTGAGATTTTTGAAGAAAAATAACTATTTCTTGATCAAGGCTACCACTGTAAACAAAAAGTCATAGCAAGTTTCTTTCATAATATTCTAATGCTTTTCAGATCTATAACAAGAACCATTATTCACATAAATGTATGATAAAGTCAGCACTACATTGTTTTAAAGATATATTTTTATTTACTTTAGAGAGAGAGAAGAAGGGAGAGGGAGAAAAACAGAGACACTGGATCGGCTGCCTCCTGCACACCCCCTCCTGGGGACTGAGCCCACAACCCCGGCATGTTCCCTGACTGAGAACTGAACCTCTGGGTGACCTCTCGGTGCATGGGACAGCGCATAGGATGACGCTCAACCAACTGAGCCACACTGGCCAGGGCGGCATTACATTTTTATAAAGGTAAGTATTAAATGAATGATTAGAAACTTTAAGCAGTTCTTTCATTTTGCACTGTACCATACTTTATGGGGGAAGAGAAAAAGTGGTTTTCCTCTAACAATTCAGAACTGAAAAAGTCCAATTAAATAAAACCCACTTACTCCAAATAAAGAGGAATTCACTGAATGGACCTCCCGGCCAAAAACTATTCTTACTTATCTGAGTGTCTGCGGACTGACTTTTCTGCGCTTTGGTATCCTCAGACAGTTCCTAAATAAAACAAGAGCAATGACCTAAAACGAAGGCCATGATTCAAATAATGTTCCCTGCCCAATATGCATGCAGTGGACACTCGGGAGTGTATTCCAACGCATTTTTTCTCTCCTCCCATTTGACATAATGAGTTGCCATCAAGCGCTTAGCAAAATGGTACCTGTCACTTTCAGATGTTTAATATTCCTCTGTGAAGGATACAGTGACACCCTGTCAAACCAGCACAAGTCTAATATGAGGCCAGCTTTTCCGCCTCGCCATGATATGAAATGTGTTGCTCAGGCACCAGCGATTTGGGCAAAGTGTGCCTTATGAAGATGGAAGTGTGGAAGTGTGCTAGCCTGTACATTAGAATGGCCAATCCACACTCCAGTCCATCAGTAACTAACTCCAGAGGGGCAACATTCAGGATTCCTATTTTTCTTTCTTGTCATGACAATCTTTTTGTCTTTCCCCTCACTCCAGATTTAGAAGCATTGTGAAAACCATAATTTATTGATAGAGCTGGACCATTAAGATGATATACAGTATATCCGGAATGGAGATGCTTTTCCCTTACAGTATATCATTATTCCTGGCCTAGATCTGGTGAGAGCTTGGCATTACCATATTACAATAGTTTCAGAAAACAGCAGAAGTATTTTGCTTCACTGAGGTGTATTTATCATCACTGACATTTAATACAATTGACCAAATTAAACTGACTGGCTGATGCTCTAATTACTTCACGTTCGAAGAAATTCGGTGCTACTCCTAAAGAGCGGGTATGGACTGGAAGTGAGAAAACTGAACATTAGAAGCTCAGTAGCATTAGGAGATCTGCTTTTGACACATATTAATAATTTAAGCTCTTTACTTCTGCTTTTGCTAGACTTAAGTTACTCCACCTCCACATAGAAGTCAATAAAACTGCATCTCTCTAGAAGCAAGGCTGGTGAAGTTTAATTAGCATTTATGATCTTTAGACTGGCAAAGGAAATTAACATTTATTAAAAATTTGATGGAGCTGAAAGTAGTAGCTGAATAGATTGACACTAAATTGTCACTGATTTTTTTCTATACTAATGCCAGTCCTTTCATATCTTGGATTATAAGAACTCTAAGAAACAGCGTCCTATCACCAACTCGTGCCCATCATATTAACGGCTAAGTCATATAAGTGAACACATGCTTTTTGTTCGTGTTTCTTTATTATTGCTAATTCCTCTTATCCTTCCCATTTAGGTCCAATAACCAAATGCACCACATGAAGCTGGATTCATAATGAAAGTGTTTACTTTCCTTATGATTAACTTCCCTGCGTAATTAATGTCCCCAATCCTCTGGGCAGCCTTATTACATCTACTCTGCTCTAACATGCTATCTGTCAGCTGAATACATTTTCATATTTTACAAGGAGGGGAAAGAGACAAGAGAGCTTCTCACTGACTCCCATTCTGAGAAGATTATTTTTACCACAAAGTATTTGCAATTATACTAGCTATTTCCATCGCGTACATAAAGTGTTGTATGGGCTGATCCTCACCTGAGAAGATAGTGACTAAATTACAAATGTAAACAGGCTCCGATCAGAGACAATTAGGAACATCTTGAGGAGTTTTTATCACGATGAGCGGAAAGAGGGCAAGAAAGAGACCCAAAGAGCTGGCAATGGGGCAGCAGGGAGGTTGTGACCACAGGGGGTCCAAAGTCCCAACCCAACCCCCCCACACACACACCCCGAGCCTTCCTGAGGGCCCTACGGAGAGTGTGGTGTTATCTCAGACCTCTCATCTGCCAGCAGTGCCCAGATCGGTACCCTCAAACCAACCCATCCGGAAAAGAGGCTGAGAGCTTGCTGTGCTCGCCCTGCTCTCTCTGAAGCCTCCTTGGAAAGTACTCCTCAGCCTGATCTCAGGCTGTTTGCCTTAAAAGGATAAAATATCTGTAGGGGTAAAAAAAAACACACTGTAGCCGACTGCAGAGACACCACATACCAGAAGGAGAGGCACTACAAGCCCGGTCCTGCTCTTCCAAGGGGGGCTCAGCATTGTCTCAATTTCATATACTTAAAATTTCATAGAAGCGTCTGGGACCCAAGGAAACAGTCTCATTGGCTAACGAGGCAGCTGCCCCAGTGAAAGTGGAAACAAACTTGGGATGATGGCTGATCCTAAAGTGTCATATTTGAACGGGAGCCAGGACTCGTGGCTGGCAGAAAAAAGGAAATATACTTTCCCGTTGAACAGAGCTGCTGACAATTTTCGTGCTCCAGGTCCGTACAGTTAACACCAGAGATCCAGGGGAAACCGACAGGTGCAGCTGCTATGGGGAAGGGGAGTTGGAGCTGCCCGGCTGCACTGCAAGCAGGGGATTTGGGCTGGCAGAAAGGGGCCAAGGAAAGTGCTTTTTAAAAGAATGAAAATTCAAATAACCAGTAACAACTGAAGTTGAATACGCTATTAAAAAGCTCTCAGTCCTGGCTGTATATTACGATCACCTTGGGAGCTAAAACAACGTACCTGCACCTCAAGTCCACCCAAGAGCAATGGAATGGAATCTCTGGAAGTGGCACCCCAGGAAAGATATTTTTTAACATTTCCTAGAGGGACACACATAGATTCTAATATGCAGTCCAGGTTCAGAACCTATGGGTTAGGAATGGTACTGATCATTCATTTAGAAGAATAAAAAGTGGGACATTTACTAAATAGTATACACCTATAATTGGGGGAGGCACAGGGAATCTGCTTTTGCAAGCCCCTAGAGCTGAAAAGTTTTAGTCAGTGGAAACATTCTAGTCTTTAAGTGGAAAGTTTATCTTCATCCTTTGTTTAAACACACACACACACACACACACACACAGACACACACACCCTCTTGTGCTCCTATCAGAGTGGTTCCCAAATTTTGCTGCACATTGAAATTATCTAAGGCATCTTTAAAAATAATGATGGCTGGCTTCCACTCCCAGACATTCTGATTTTAATTGGTTTGGGGTAAAACCTAAGCATTGGGTTTTTTTAAAAGCTCCCCAGATGATTCTAATGTGCAGCAAAGTTTGGAAACCACTGTCCTATCTTATTTCTTCCACTTCCTCCTAAGTACTTCACTTCCTACTTAATTGCTGGCGAACAGATACACTCCCCTGAGAACAGCCTATATGTGACTCACTGGGTTTTCGTGCAGTTGCCTAATCCTCACGCCCCTTTGGGAAGCAGGAGAACCTAATGGTTAAGGAGAACCCCTGGAGTTCAAATTCTGACGCAGCCTCTTACAAAGCGTGTGACCTTGAGCAACTGACTTAGCTTCTCTGAGCTTGTGTCCGGCACCTCAGGGCTGTGGAATGGGGATACTCTGGAGTCTTCCTCACGGGGTTGCTTGCTGAAAACCACCATCTATGGAAAGCCATAGATGCCCCACACAGAGGAGCAAGAGCTCAATAAATGTGAGCCATTGTGATGATGAAGGGCAGGGCCATTCTGGCCCATTCCTTCAGAAACAGCGGTGCGCTGACTCGCTCTCCTCCTTCCTTTTTCTGCCCTAAGGACTGCCCCCAACCACCAAGCCCTCCTGGTACCAGACTACAGGATATTTGAAAGGAACAACATGAAGCTTCAAAGCCAGCATTGGCCCAAAGGGAAAAATCTTAATGGTTTTCTGCCAAAATCCCAGGATAGCTCCCACACCCGGAGGCAAGCTTTCCACATACTCCGATTTGGCTGCCTCCCCGCTGTGGCTGTCTTCACCCGCAAAGCACTATCCAACTTGCAAGTTCCGTCCCAGTCTCCTCGCCTGCTTCTTCACCCTCAAAGCCCATTCCTCCTTTCCAACTTCTTTGCAAACGTGGCACAGCTTTAACAATGCTCATCTGGCTTTGCCCTTTCCTGCCCTGCCCCCGCCACACACACACCTCTTCTTCCCACTCCACTCTCCTGCTTCCTTCATATAAATGACTATGATTACACAATCCATTCAGAAACAGGACACTTTTGGAAGTATGCTACTAGTCCCACCTTTGGTTAAACATCTGTTTTGTGTAGCTACAGTTTTTGTGCTATTGTTTATATTTATACGACGGTTTTGGAGGGAGAACATTCCTCTGCTCTTCCGAACAAAATTACACTTCGGGAGTTCGAATAGGCTGCACATACTTCTCAGAAAACAAATTTTCAGGAGATGCGGAGGAATGCAGTCATTGTAGAAGACGGTGAGAGGGAAGAAGTGCTGTCAGGAGGCTGGGTGCGAGGAAGCAGAGAGGTGCTGTCGGGGAAGGGGTGGCCAGCAGCGCCAGCTCAACAATTGAGACTAGGGTTCAAAATGCCACGGATGTGACTGCATAATAAGCTGCTGAGAGCCTGGTAAACGCTGCCTGCAGCATGTGCTTATTTATCATATTGTCTGGTGTTCTCCGCGCTTGGAAGACTCGGGTCTGAGGGTCTGAGTGCCAGCCGCAGGTCTGGCTCCCCGGGGTGGGCAGCAATACCTATGGTAGAGATGCCAGAAAGAGCAGCAGCCCAGTGTTCAAACTGGTTGCTAGGATACCATGGAGACCCTCCTTTGCTAGGCAGACAAGGGAAAAAAATGTTTCCATATGCCTTATAACCTGCAAACAGCAACAACAGAAACATCCTCTGCCTCCTCCCACCCTTTCCCATTACGAATCCAAACCCAACTCTTCAGTGAAATGAGGAGTTCGCAGTAGCTTGGAAACGTGGCCCAGTCGAGCAAGGAAGTTGGTCATTTGTATTCTCAGGCAGTCTCTAGAGCGGCTCTCTTTCAGGGCTCGTCAGTATTTTCATTACAAGCCCCCTTGGAGGGGCGCACAACTTGACTGTGCTTCCTACATAGGGTTTTAGCAACCTGTTCTCATACATTTTTTATAAAAGCCTCTACAACTTCAAATTACTGCATAGACTGTAACGTCAAACTAACTTAAATAGGGAAGTCTATTAGAATAACGTTAAGTAGGAATTTAACTCTTCCACAAGAAGAAAGATGAATTTCAAACACCAACTTCAGGTCCAGTTCTCGTGTCCCATTTGCCCAGGTATGTGAGGAATCTGCAATGATAGCCTGTGGCATAAAATTAGATTATTTTCAATGGGAGCAGTTTGAAGTGAGTGGAAGAAGGAACTTGTTTTCTATTAAGAGTGGACCGGGGTTTCTTTAAGAGTTTTAATCATCTGCTGATTGGTTAAATTAAACACTTTTACCCAGCTGGAATAGTTAAGGCTGTTATCAGGACTGGATTAGACTGACAATAGGAGATTCAGAGCTTTACTAATGGGTAACAATTAGTCCTCTGGTAAAACACACATGCATCTTGATTATTCTAAACACAAGCAGAAATGCCCTCCTACCTACTTTATAAAGCAGAAACTAAGATTCTCATTCTCTCTGGCCTAAACGAGCTTTCTCTCATTTCCCACTATGATGTTCTGGAACAGCCACTAGTTGCTGTTACTCCCCCGATGTACGCTCTGCTCTCTTTTGCTGTCTATCCCATTTGGCTGATGGCCCTCCCAATCCCCGCCCCACCCCTCTAACCCCATCACCACTAAATCGTGGCCATCCTCCAAATACATATTTACTTTAAACATCTCCATTTCCACAAGAGTTTCTGATACCATAAAATTAAATGGGCTCAATTATATTTGCCGTGTTAAGTATCTCCTCTGTGACTTGCCTTACTCTACTTTCTAGAATATTTACTTGTGCAGCATTGTTAACTCTTTGTTAACTCCCTGATGGTAGGATCTATATATCTCTCACATCCAATGCCTGACGACAGCTTGCACATGGAAGACATACCACCAAAGTACTGAACTGAGCTGTAGGGCACACTTGAAATTTAATCACTACCTTTGAAGAAATCTGTTTTAATATTATACCATCTTTGATTACACTAAAGTGTTAAATTCTCTCAACTTCCTACAGAATTTAACATACAGCCTGTAGGAAGATTCCATTTCCCTTGAGATGAACTAGTGTGAAGGTTTAAAAGTTCATATAAAATCTTAAAATTATTGCCTCCTGAAAAATAAGAAAATATTTCTTTTTATCCTCAGTTCTTCCAAAGTACTTCACAATCGAAAAGTGAAATATAACAAAACATCATCATTCTATGAAATGTACCTACCTCTGAGGTGAAAAGCAACAGCTTAACAAGAATACAGAGACACCACTTTTGATAGGAACTCAAGTCTACGTAGCCCAACTAAGTGACACGGAACCCTGCAACAGCAAAACAGAAAGGGCTGGAGAATGTTTACCATGGGTAAGAGGTTTGGATCATGACAGCAGATACTGAATGTGCTATTACAGACTTAATTTTCAGGAATGAAATATTACAAAATAAAATTGCTTTAAAAGCCCATAATAATACAAATTTGATCTGTCTGACCTCACAAAATAGATATTTTTCTCATCTTTAAGACTTTACTTGCTCAATTTTCTTCAAAATATATAGACTAATAGTTTTAACTCTCAAGTCATTATTTGGTAGCAGCGGAATTTGGATTCCAATTTGCTACATCAGTTCTTTGCTTCAAATGCATAACAGAAAAAGGGCTTAAGGGCTGTTTCTATACAGGCCAGAAGGAGACAAACAAAAGCACTCTGCCCACCTCACAGGTGCAGCAGGAGGGCCCTGACTGTCTGCTGGGATCTGACCACGCCTTCCCTCCAATTCCCACTTTAATGGGGAAACTTTAAACCAAAAATGTTAAGACAATCTAAGTAAATAAGTTAATTTTAATTTTACATTATTTTTTAGAGATCAAAAAACACTAAAAACAGAAGTTTAAAAATAAAAAACATTATCCTCAGAAGGCAACCTCAGTAAGCAAAAAGTAAACAAACATATTTATATTCATCAGATAATTGAGCAGAACAGTTACCTACATTTAATGGAAAGAGAACAGAAAACCAACATGTACATGAAGTTAAAGTCAATTTTATACTATTTAAAAGGTTTCGTTTTAACTTGAACTCAGGATAATCTGTGTGTAAGTTTAAGAAAGATGACTAAGTTCGAGTTTCACTAAAGATGAAATATAAAAACAAACACTTGCTAACAGTTAAGTCCGTATAATCAAATTATTTAAAGTGAAATAAATTTAAAATCAAACACATCTTCTTCACTTCGGCAAGTGTTCCTAATATCTTTGTGGAGCTATCTTGCACAATCATTCAAATGACATAACAGTAATCATTTTGCATACAATACACTTCCCTTCCTCTTGAGAGGTACACTCTGCCACTTAAGCTGATTTTATTCTCACTTTCTTTATGTAAGTGTGAAAAAAGAACAGATGTTTTTCCAAAATTATTTAAGCTTAGAGCACATGCTATCATTTTCTTCAATAGAATCCTTCAGAATCACCAAAATCATCATGGTGATACCTTCATAGCTTACTTCTTTAAAGCACAAGTTATTAAATATCAGAATGCACAACATTGTTCCAAAGACAAAATGTTTATTACAGCAGAATTACCTGCCACACTCATTTCATTTTCCACCATGGGCTTTAAAAACAAAAAAAATCTGTTCTTTAAAAACAAAAAAAAGTTGTTCTTCATGCCAAGCACTAAAAGACTTCTAAAACTTCAGCTCGCTCCTTACTGCCTACATTCCTTTACATCCCATCTGAAACAACGCTTTACTGCCATTATCAGCTAGCTTGATCATGGTTCATCATAAAACCTATTAAAATGGTCCTTATATAAGAGTGGAGTTTGCTCTGTGTTACTCCAAAGTCCTGCAAATACTAGAATGAGATCCTAGGGAATTGCTTAAAGATGCAGAGAGCTGCCTTTGAGCTATTTTTTCATTATGCCAAACGTGGCCCAGGAGAGAAGGCCCCGTACCTGGGTGAGCTAAAACAGGCAAGATATCGGGACTGTAAACTAATTCGCCAGAGAAAGGTGAAGTGGATACAGACCATTCGGGTTTCTAAGGCAGATCTAAGTCCACCGAACTATTAAGGCAACCGGGCGAAGTCAGAACCTCAGAGATGTTTATCCTTACTGTCTCTCCCTCACTCTCTCAAATAAAAACTCCTCGTTTAAGCTAAACCTGCGAGAGAAACGGCGCATGCTCTATGGGAACCAACAAGTATAGGTACAACTCTAAGTTCTCAAAAGTATAATCACCACATACTCTCGAGCTCCCCGAAATACAGCCAATACTAATGGAGATAATCAAGTATTGGCTCTTTCTCCTTATATTAGTCCCTTGTGTTTATGGAGTGAAGGGTTCCCAGGGACCTTGTATTATTATGTAACACGTCATCCAGCCAATGGGATGTAGTTAGGAACAGGGGATCGAAATCCTTCATTTTATCAGCTATGTCATTATCTCTTAATTACAAATAGCATTCACTCGGGTGCCCGTTCTATATGAACCTTGCTCTTGCCTCTTTACTCTCCAGACGAACTCTGAGTTGCATGGTGTAGAACAACTTTCATTCCATTTTCCCACCCCCTGACATCGAAACTACACAGCTCTCTGAAATGCTACAGCAATACCGGAGTGGTTGCATCAGAAGCCAGGAGTGAGGCAAACCATGTGTCTACACCGGCAGAAAGGTAGCCCTGCTTCCCTATAGTTGACCCTGGAAACACGCAACCCTCTTGGGAGAAGCAGGTGCCCCCTGAGTAACATCATGCAGTTTCCTTAAGGGAAATAAGCAATATTCTCCTCCCTCTGATGTTGTGAAGAGATTTTTAAGAAATCAACTGACTAGGCTTCCATTTGTGGATTGCAAATGTCATCCAATTCGGTAAATCAAAAAAAAAAAAAAAAAATCTTCCCTTTTATATGCGCATTTGCTTATTTTTGGCACTTTGATGATGACAGAGCATCAGGTTCCAGGGGTACCAGCCTGAAGGGCCAGCAGGTACAGAAACCCGGGAGAGCCACAAAAGCACGGAAAGTAAGGGTGATAGCAGACGCATTTCGAGTCTGATGAGCCTGCATTTAGGATTTTCCGGCTGGGCAGCTCCGCCAAGGCATTTGGGAGATGGGATTTTTCTCGGGCTTCTCACACTCGCTCGCATACACACAGCCGGACACACACCTGGGGCGCATTCGAACTCTAGGTACAGTAGGTGGCACACACGAACGCATATGCACATATTAAAAAAAAACCAAAAAAACAGCCTGAAATCTGACAAAGACACGAAGGCAAACGTAGGTGCGGCGAGCCTGGCTCCGGAAACGTGCAGAGCCCCGCAAGTGGTGCCCCCTTAACATGAGACATTTCTGAGGGAGGGCAGACACGGCCAGCGGGGGGGCGGGGGGGGACAGACAACGCAGGGACCCGCGGCTCCCCACCGACAGGGCGCCACATGGCCGGCGCGTAACCCCTGCTTACTGCGGGCTCTTGGGGTAGAAGGGCAGGGTCACATGGCTGAGATCCTGGATGTCGAAGGCGGTGGGCTCCGCGGAGATCGCCTGGCGCTTGGTGCGCGGCTCGCCCTGCAAGGTGCCGGCGCTCTGCTTCTGCGCCTGCTGGGTGGCCGGCCGGATCACCGAGCGGTACTTGTCCAGCTCGTTCTGAAGCTTCTGGATCAGTTCGTCCTTCTGATCCAACTCCAGCTCCAGCTCGTCGATGAGAGCATCCCGCTGCCTCAGCTCCTCGATCTTCTCCTGGAGCGCGTACTGTAAATCCCGCAGGGTGCCCATGCTCCTCCGGCTGCCGGGGGCTCCCGCCCGACGCCGCTGCGCGCCTGGGGGCGTCCTCCCCTCTCGGATCAACTTTCCCCAAAGTCGCCGCTGCCTCCCGAGTGCGAAAGCTTCCTACTTGAGACCGAAGCCAGCCCTGGCTTCTGAGCATGCCCAGTCCGCGGGCTCCAGCCGCCGAGAGTTTCGGGGCAGATTCCACTTCTTGGGGCCGGCGGCGAGGCTGAGCGCGCGGACGAGCCCAGCGGCAGGTCCGCCCCGGGATTAAACCTGCGCCGGGGGCCCGCGGGGGGGCGGGCGGGGCGCGGAGCCCGCGGCGCGGGGGCGGGGAGCGGGAGAAGGGGGCTCGGAGGGGGCTCCCGGGCCGCGGCGGGGCTGCCCGGGCGCCGGGCTGGAGTCGGAGGAAGCGGGCGCTGCGCGTGGGGAGCCCGATAACCCTCCGGGGCGCGCGGGCTGTGCGGGCGGAGCGCGGCGGGGGGGCCACTTTGGGGGCGGGGAGGTGAGAGGGGAAACGATGGAAAGGAAGGACCCCTGGCAAACTGCGGAGGTGTCAGCCGGCTCCAGGGCGAGCCAGCCTCGAGGACGGCGGGCTCCAACCCCGGGAACGTGCCCGGGCGGAGCGGCCTCCGCATCTCAGAAGCTCTGACTTCTGGGGGTATTTTAACCCGCAGCCTCCCCGACAAGGGCTCCCGAGCCCTGGGTCTGGCCTCTCCCTTTTCCCGAGTCACCTCTTCCACCGGGAGCGCAGCACACAGGTGGCTAAAGCTTGAAAAGAAACTTGCCTCTCAGACGAGCCACTCGGTGCCTGGGGGGGATTCCCCCTAACATCCAGGCGCCTTTGGGGGGGGGGAGAAAGGGAGGGGAGGGGGGCTTCTGACACTTTCCCCCTAAGCGTTGCCACTCTGCCCGTTCCTGCTAATTACTCCCCTTTTCCCCCTTTTCCAAACTCAGGATAATGAACTCTTTTTAGGGTGGGGGAGGGTTGGGGGGTGAGAAAAAAAATAATTGCTGATGTCCAAAAAGTTCATCCTAAAATTGAACCAAGCCTTTAAAAATATGACCTCCCTGTCGACAACCAAGCTGTCAGGTCTGTACCCTTGCACTTGAAGAGCAAGGCGCATGCTCTGAAAAAGGGGGGGAATCACAGAGAAGGGGCCTATACCACCGGCCTCTGGCCACCCTCACCCCGTCCCTGTCCACTCAGTATTTCCTAAAATGATGACAATTAAGTAGCATCCTTTCTGTTCAAGAGGAATTCTGACATCATTGGAACGCATGTTTAGAATCGTCAAATATTTACTTAATACTTACTTAAATTTCTAATATTTATCTAAATCTTCACCAGCTCATCCAATTTCATAGCATCTTTATCAACAGCCCTCTAATTACTGTTTGGGGCACTGAATGATACAAACCTCAAAGCTCTGTCTGCCCATTACTTCACACTAAACCAAAGCAGGTCAATAATAGTTCAAAACTGCACTGCAATCTGGAACTATTCGCTGGACTCCGAATTAGCCAAGGACACATATATTAGTATCAAAAAAGAAAAAACTTGCGTACTTTTACTTTTGGATACACAACTTTTTCTGAGCTAAAAAAAGAGGGAGGGAGGGAGGGAGGGAGGGAGGGAGGGAGGGAGGGAGGGAGGGAGGGAGGGAGGGAGGGAGGGAGGGAGGGAGGGAGGGAGGGAGGAACTAGCCCACAGCAAGTTAGCAAGCTCTGTGATTTCAAGTGGCTTAAAGAGGTGTCAATGACAAAGGCTGTGTGATCCTAAACATTCCTCCACACAGATTATGATCTAATTCTTAGTAGAGATGACATAAGACACTTAATTTTTCTGCTTTCCAACATGAACGTGTAATCTATAAAGTGGTTAATTCCCAAAACATTTTCATCTGTAATGCACAAAACATGAATAACTTACCAATACTGATCGCAGGAAATAATAGTTCTGAATTGTTGTTAATTAAAACTAAACCAAGAAGAAGTACTATAGCTTTGTGTAACTGACACTATTCTAAAAGAGCTTCTGTGATATTTTCTTTCTCCTGGGCAAAAGGCCAAATTCTTATCTTTCTAACCTACGGAATTCTTTGATTCCATGGGAAAATGTTTAAAACTAAATGACTGTTCCTATCAATCTATTATAGGAGTCCATGAGGCCAAGAGTTTATGTCTAAAAATATATCAGAAGCAATATAGAAGGAATATCATTAGATAACTCCTAAGCAGGGTTATATTGTAAGGTTCATTTGAGGCTTAAGTTGGGTTACTTAATGTCTTTGAGCTACACAAAGTAGAAGGTCTGTCTACATGTACAAATTAAAATAGAAATAAAAGCATTTTTTCTTCAAAATAAACAATTGTACTTCAACCAAAAAATAGGTATTTCTGAACAAAAGTGAGGGTTGTTTGGTTTTTTTACACTAAATTATATAAATTGTTTGCACTATTTAAACTATCATATCTACACACAACCATAGGATATATCCTATGTGGCATTTTCATTTTAAATGGAAGTCTTGTTATACAAAATATATTCCATGATGAATCCTATATTGAAATTCAGAAATCTATTGTAATAAATGCAAAGAAAGCAAAATGACTATTGCAGTTGACTTATACTTTAAAAGATGTTCAAGGTTGTCCGCCGGGCATGGTTCAGCGGTTGAGCATCATCGACCTAGGATCCAGGCGATGGAGGTTCGATTCCCAGTCAGGGCACATGCCCGGATTGCGGGCTCAATCCCCAGTGGGGGGAGTGCAAGAGGCAGCTGATCAATGACTCTCTCATCATTGATGTTTCTATCTCTCTTTCTCTCTCTGAATTCAATAAAGATATATTTTTTAAAAATAAAATAAAATAAAAGATGTTCAAGGTATAAAAATGTATTCATTTATAAGAATTATATTAGCCTATATTATGAAAAATAATTTAATTTTCCCTTAAATACTTTATAATTGTATAGGCAAAATCCAGAAATCTAGGCTATTCTTATCTGTTCTTGAAGTCAAAATAAATATTTTAAGTTAGTTTTTCTATGATGATCTTGAAAGATTGTTTAAGTCTTGATAGACCTGATTTTCTATCTCAACCTTCTGAGTGATTCCATTATTTTCTTAAACATCTTTTGCATTGTACTTGGTAAATGCTAGGAATAAATTTGATGTAAAAATTTATCAATGTCCTGCAGTTAAATTTCAACAGACAAATTTTATTATGTGTCTCATAGTAAACTTAATTGGCTAAATTTTAAGATCAAAGATCAGGAATAAGTCTACTTTCAGATCTGGAATAAAGTGGAGTGAAATAACATATACTGAGCTCTCCCAATACCCATCTGAGATGACATCTTGATGTTAGATGTTAAAACAGAGAACAATGCAATTTTGAAGGAACCGAGTTAATACTCTAGAATTTCATAGTCAACTCACGACTTAACTTTTCAGCAGTCTCTCCTTGTCATAACTGTAATAGAAGCAAAGTTCTACCAGTAGCCAGACCAACTTGTGGCATGTGGATGCCCTTCAATTTTGCACCCAACCCTCGTGAATGAAAATAAGTATTATCACTCTTTCCTTAATAAAATCTCAGAATTGTCTAATATAATATTCAATAATGCAGTTTTATCATGATACTAGCTATTAAAAAAATTAAATTTGTACAGTTTATATCCGCCACTAAAAATATAATTTGCCCCAAATGAACTGAAAATTTTGTAATCAAGTTGTCCCTTTCACTAATGGAACATTTCTTGGAACACTCCTAAGTTTGAAATTTTCTTCTGCCATTTCATGTACA
The DNA here is from genome assembly GCF_054644295.1 of Miniopterus natalensis. Classification (NCBI taxonomy): domain Eukaryota; kingdom Metazoa; phylum Chordata; class Mammalia; order Chiroptera; family Miniopteridae; genus Miniopterus; species Miniopterus natalensis. The sequence goes on from NC_142094.1 coordinate 33,999,309, forward strand.
TATCTTGAACTGCAAGAAGCACGTAAACAAAAACCATAGCTAAGCTTTTGGGGCATTGGAAGACACCCTTTATATTAAATTGGTAGCAGTAACAAATACCCCCAAGTATCTAGATATGGAAGTTACTGTTACCGGTAGGCATACAGGCTTGCTCTAAATTGCTAATCCTAATCAAGGTCACAATAAAAATAACTAACGTCATTGAACTCTTAATGCATGGCAGGCGCTGTCATGTAACCCTACAAATTGGACATTATTATTTCCATTCATATTTGAGAAAACAGAGGCACAAAATCACTCACCTAATAAACAGTAAAGCCTGGATTTGAATCCAGACTATTAGATGCAGAGCTCAGTCCCTTAACCCCTCCCTGCATTGCCTTTTGCAGGAATCCCAATTGTTGCTCTTGTCTTCATTCTGGATTCAGAAAGATGAATGTCCTTAACATTAATTAGCCTGACAGTGACGTGGGGCTGAGGAAGTAGAAAGAGGAGAAATTTGGAAAATCCTGAAATTTTTTTACAAGTTCCTTCTCCTAAAACTGTCTTCACTCCAGTACCATTTCATCTTGGTTTAGGATGATCATCTGTACCCATTAGCCTGAGGTTGTCCTGGTTTTAATACTAAAATTGCTTGGGACTGTCCTGGTTTTAAAACTGAAGTCCTAGGGACCCCTTGGCCCTGGACAAACCAGGACAGTTGGTCACCCTAATTAATTCAGGATTGCCGAGCCTCTCTATTTTATAAATATTTTCAAATTTTGCTTTCAAAGTTACTGATAGAAAATTAACACCAAAAGGAATATATATAACAATAATACCTATTATTTTAGGCGCATTACAAATGCATTTACGCATTTGTTTGTGTAAATATGTTGGAGGAAAGCAATCATCCTATTCCACAGCCTAATAATACACCATAGAAATTGTCTTTGGACTGTAAAGGGGAACAAATCTGACAACAGAATTTTAATTACACTTGGATGAGTCAGACAAGGATTCAAGGCTCTGTTTTGGTTCATTGTTACAGAAATCTGGAATTTAGACACATGGGCTTCCTATGGATTAAGCACAGCATTTCAAACACCTATTTGGTTATCTCTTATAGAATTATATTATTCTATGATTGTGTTTTGCAGGTAGATTCAGCCATCTGGAATATATATTTAAGTGGATATAAATAAAAATTCTAATGGTTGGGCTGTTTTGAAGTCATACTACTGAGAATTATACGTTCTGCATAAAAAGAAGGAAAAAAAAAACATAAACCCTTAATGATGAAAAACTTACTGCAGAGACTTGGAAAGTAATAGTGCATTGTACCATAATTGCTAATGTGCTTAGAGTTTAATACCAAATTAGTGTCATGCTTAATACTAGTTGAAATGAATTCTTATAGACCACAGCTGAGAATAATGGTAAGTTACTGTTGGGCCTCAGCCTAAACTAGTGCCCCCCAAAAAATCCATGCACCAGCTAACAAAAATAACATTCCTTTGTACTGTTAGTAAGCTTCCCATTTCCAAAGATCAGAAGAAATAAGATTTCTAAGAAGAAAAATATTAGGTTTTCTGTATTATTTTATAATTGGAAACATTTTAAATGCATAAAATGGAATTTAAGATGCTTTTTCCCACAAAATATTATTTTACTGTATTTTAAGCCCAGAGAATATATACATGAGTATGAACATCATAATATCTGTGAATCGGATAAATAAGCTACAGTTTCTCAGTTCCATTTCGGTGAATCTTCTGGTATATTAAAGCACATTATTTCTTAAGTTAATGCATCAGTATTTGCCACAAAATATTCAAAAACATTTGCAAAAGTAATTTTGCTTCTGAAAGTGGATTTGATATCATGTGGCTTATGGGAGAATAGCTCTGGAGTCAATTATTTTTTGTTGTTGCTTTTATATCAAATAGCTTTTAACAGATGAAATAACTTACCATTTTTCCCCTATATGTTTTGTAATCAAAATTGAAAGTGAAAAATAAAACTGCATTTTGCCTGTGAACTTACCAAAATTAGGAAAGTGGAAAATTACTGAGGATATCAGAAACAATAAAATGGAATATTGAGTAAACTGGATTTTTATCAGTAAGTAAAATGAATGAATTGGGCAAGAGAAATATAGGGAGACATTTACACTGTGAGAATGTCAGAGACTTGGAGGAGAGGGGAAGTTGCAGGCAAAAAGGTTAGACAGGGAAATACACAGAGATCCTCATGCTCATTAACTTAATGGACAAGTAAATATCACCTAAGTTCCAATTGAATTAACTCTTGATATTGTGACTTTTATAGAATAATCATGAGATGGAAATCCAGAAATCCATCTCTAATGACAGGCAAATGAAGCAGTGGGGTATTAAAACAAATGGATATTATTCTAGGGCCAAGACATGGTACCTGAAGTTTATGAAAGCATTACCCTTGGAGCACTGGTAGAGCCTCAGGCTGAGGCCCAGGAGATGCATATAATCGCTATGCATTTGAAATCAACCTTTAAATTATCAGTCATTTTGCCCAACACACATTTTTTGAAAAAATTCCGTAATTTCTTCCTTGTCGAGGTTGGATTTTTTAAAATTCATTTTTCAAAGTACAGGGATTTATCTGGTAGATAAGAATACTTTAAATATTAGTGGTTCAGATACTTAAAAGACATATACAAATACCTATATAATAAATAAGTTGCCAAAAACAGCAATATATCAAGTACCATATGGTTTTAATGCCCTATGTAAATAAATAAAATAGGAAGAACTTTTAGGCTTTTTTGGTATTTGGTAGAATATTCAGTGTCTGTCTTGAGTCACTACATTATGTAAGAATGTTTGTCCTCAAAGATCAAAGTTAATTTAGGGAGTTATGGAAAATTCATCTAAGTTTTCCACAGATTACAGTCCAGCCAAAATTCTAACCATCTAGCTCCCTTAGAAAAGCATCTATGTTAATACCAATTTTCAGTAGAAAAAAATGACAGAGAAATTTTCAAAATGTTTATTTGTGGAATATTAAAAGCAACTGCTGCTGTTAGGAACATAGAGAACTTTGCGAAAATTGCTTGTTTTCATTTTGCAATTTCTGCTGGTGGGACCTTCTATCGGTACACAGCAAGTTACATTCTCTCAGCAGTCACAGAACTGAAACTCGGCTAATGTCACAGCATCTCCACACACAACCCGTTGTTTGATTTACCTTATGCTACTCTCACGGGCTCTCCCAAAAACCGAGTGGTAAAGAACTGACAACATTTGCCACGGTTTGACACTCTACCCTTTCCCACCTCCTGGGAGGAAAAAAGCAAAAGTGTCTTTACTCTTTGCTCATAATGGATATCATACAATTTTGAGCCAGAATGGACCACGGAGATTATGTAATGCAACATCCTAATTTCAAATTTAAGAAAACTTAAAGACCAAGGCAGAGGCGAGTTTAGAACCCAAGTCTCCCAGTTCTCAGCACCGTGTTCTTAAAGCTGTACTGTTCCTTCACTTGGCATTTCATTATTCCCGCACATAGAAGCCTGATTCGGTTCTCATGAAAATCCAACCACGTATCTCCTAGTAATTAACAGTTGTTAAAGCCAATTCAGAAAGCTTTAATTTGCAGCAGAGAACAAAATATATTAAAAGGTCTTTGAAATGTCTGATTATTTCTCTTATGCCTCTCCTTATATTCAAACCAAGTGGAACTTCTGTTGCTACTATGGGGATCTACATGAAGGGGTGTGTTTGTGTGCGGGGGTGCACACGCTTGCACAAGGCATGCATATTACCATACGTGTGAAATTTAAACCACGTGCTTCTAATCAACAAACTTTCATTTCTGTCAAAATAAAGGTGGGCCCACGAAATGGGTGGTTCCCAAATGCTTTGTATTACACCTTTTCACAAATATCTAAGTGGGGAAATAGAATAAACCATCTTGCTCACTTTTTCTCTTTAGATACAGCAGCTCAAGTTTCTCACATTACAGGGCTTTAAAAGCCCTTAAAATATGAAAGGTAATCATTACCAAGAAAGAGAAAATTTGTCTCCGACTCATAGAAATCAAAGGGTAAGACCCTAAACCTCGCGTAAAGCTCTCTTAGGATTCAAATGGTAATATTGGCTTCATTCCTTAAAATCACATAGTTTATCTTAGACCATTTGACATTTTTCAGGTATAAAAACTTTAGACTATACCTAAGGGTAACTTGGTTTATTTAACATTTTCTAATGGAGTACTGTACAAATTTGGCAAGAGAATAAAAACCAGTAAAGTTGTATTTCAAAATACATTAAAAAGGCATTTGGATTTTTACTACATTAATTTTTCTTAAAATAATTTTGTGTTTTAATATTCTAAGTATATGCCCTTTGAATGACTAATATATCTACAAAGCAAATTATCAACATTAACACATTATATGATTTTCATATTCTGGAATCATGAAATATCCCAGTGTGAGAAATTGGGATAATTGATGGAGAAAAGACAAATGACCAAGAAAAAACATATGGTCATGGCTGGTGCAACAGCCAAACTCTGTGGTCAAAACACAGCTTTGCCAGCAACCCAGTAACTTGAAACCCAGAGCTCTTAGCCAAAGTATATACTACAATGCATAGTATTGTAGTATATATAGTATATATATAACACAAATGTATGTGGTGTATTTGTGTTTCATCAAAGTGAGAACTAAAAAACACTAGTTTCATAAAATGCTGATCAGTGTAACAAAAAAGAATTCCATGGTCAAAAGTGTTTGGCAGACACTGAGAAAAGTTTAATAAAATAGATCTCTTTCTGCATTATTTCTCAGCACTTTTTATTTTCCAGTGTGTATTATGAATCTCTAAAATAAGTATTTACAGTTGATTTAAACAAATAGACTTTCATCTAATACTTAAGTGTTGAAACTGAGTATTTCTAACATTTAATCACTTAAAAACAATTCATTACAAACTACAAGCACCTACCCCCTTTGTGAAATTCCTTATCAGTATTTACATACACAACAATATCAGGAACAAGGACACATAGTGCTGGTCTCACCAAAGTACTGCCAACCACCAGTATCTCCCCTTCAAAACCACAATTTACCCAGCCTGTGACCACAGCCAATGACATGACAGAAAACCATGAACATACGACAAATTTGGTGCTTACAGGAAGGACTAACATTGCCATTTAACTTATAATCTCATTTCCTCTCTTCATTTTTTATTTATTTTTTAAATATGTCTTTATTGATTTCAGAGAGAGGAAAGGAGAGGGAGAGAGAGAGACAGAAACATCAATGATGACAGAGTCCTTGGTCGGCTGCCTCTTGCACGCCTCCCACTGGGGATGGAGCCCGCAACCCAGGCATGTGCCCTGACTGGGAATCAAACCATGATCTCCTGGATCCTAGGTCAACACTCAATTGCTGAGCCACACCAGCCGGGCGCATTTTTTTCCTCTCTTTAAATTAAGCTAGGTCACAGGATTGCTGCTCAAGGGAAAATTACAATGGCACCGAAGTCAGGAGAGCGGTTGATTAATTATTAATTATATAAGTGTTATACTGATCTTTTAGTCCTTTAAGATCTTCAGGTACCAAGTAATTTGATTTTAATATTTCAAGGCCTTTCCCCTGGTGATTCTCTTTCTGTCTGTAAAGATCCCTCTCCTAACCCCTCTCACTATATTCCAATCCCAAACCCATCACTTCCCCACCATCGTCCTTCCATCTTTTGAGTCATTACCTCAATGAACTCATTCTCCGGTTCTTCCCTCAAATATCACTCCTTCTGAAAATCCTTCTGAATCATGCCCATGGTATTTTCCACTGAAAGAGCACTTACCGTGAGTTATAACTAGGTATTATTTGCAAGGATATTTTCTAAATAGCTGTTATCCATTAGACTGTAAACACCAAGAAAACAAGCATCTATGTCCATTTTGCCCATCAAAACCTAGAACAAATAGGCCCTCCCTAAAATTTGTTAGGTTCATTGAATGAATGAAAGTAGGATTAGATAAATGAATTCAAGAAATATTTATTTAGTATCGCAACACATCACTATCAATAAACGGACCAAAGAAATGTCCCTTTCTCTCCTTTCTCCATCAAGAGATCCAACCAACAAACTGACATAATGCCCTTTGATGCAGAACGGAAATGGGCTTCAGGGCATGCACCCCTCACTTGGGTGTCATTCATTAATACAGTCATCGTAAGTCAGAAACCTCAGTATGATGACCCCTGAGCAGCTGCTGCCTGTCTGGGTCTCGGCGAGAAAGTCTGCAAGTCACTTGTCCCACCAGGTTTTAAATAGCACTGATTTTCTATGTTTTTCTTGGAAATATCTGTGGTATCTGCTGCCCTTGGACAAGTAGTTCAAATGTGGATCTGATCACTCCAAATAATCATGTTAGGTAAAACCTTTGAAACTAAAATATTATGACCAAAATTAGCCTGAAATATGTGTTAAATACAGCGTAGAAGCGAATACAGGTAATGAATGTCTCTGGAACATGATACAAGGGAAAACCTAAAGAATATGCTAGGGTGATTTTTTGGAAAATTGATATTTTAGCTCTCGAATTCTGCACGTTCTTCTACATGTAATAAATCATATATATCAGAGGCTTAGTTTTTTCTTAAATGTATTTTTTTTCTTTAACCTAAGAAAAGACAACATAGACAGCAAGTCCCTCGTTTAAGATCCCTGATAACTGTGTTTTCAATCTGTCACCTTGAAATATTTCTAGGAAATAGTATTTCTTGATACTCATGCACCTTTTCAGATTACACCTAGACAATCAACTCTTTTAATGAACTTCTATCTCACCATCATCTCAGAGTGTTTCTTACTTTTAGGCTTATAATCTGTTGTCTTCAAGGTTCACTGCTCTTTCATAGAGCACTGACAGCTTCTACAGAAACGGCAATTCTGCAACTTCTTTGGTTTCTTCACCCGTTCTAGCTACTCCTTCAAAAAGCTGGCTGCTTTCTCTGGAGTTGGTCTGTTAATAGTCCTTCTTACTACATCTCTTTGAAAGCTATTCATGTCACTGCATATTATTTTGAAAGCAGATGATTTTAAATAAGGTACTCGTAAGTTATAACAGTGATTGTTAACCAACGCATACCTGTGCCTGACCTGATCGCCACATTTACAGTAGCTTTAGAAGTTCTGATTGAAACAACATTCAAAAGGCAGATTTGTCTCCAAAAGTACTTTTAATTCAGTTATTTCATCCCTAAAGTAGATATCCTTTCCTCGTTCTTGTTTTTTCTTTTGTTCTTTCTATAGAATATCAGAATAGGCCCTTCAATCAAAAACTTAATACTTACAGTAAACTGAACATGAAGCGCTCACCTTTGGGTGTTAGCCATAATCTAAACGCTAAATAATTGTTCAATTAAATCAAAGATGGGGTATATAGTTTGTTAATGAAAAGAAGGAATATTTCTCAGATATATTTTTTCTATAATTTCAAAAAGTCAGCTAGAAGGTTTCCTAAGTTCTTCAAATTTACTGCACTTGAATATAAATTTTGTGATAAAGGTAACTTTTGTGAAAGTTACAAAAACCTAAGCCAAAACTTTTCCTATGAAAAAATAAAAAGAAACGCCTACCTATAGAAGAGAGTCAAATTTGGAAATAAAGATTCAAAGCTCTGCACACAGAAGCCTCACAAATCTCTATAAATGAATCTTTACACCTCAAAAATATAATTCTGCTTCTGGGTCTAAACGGAAATCGAAGTTTCTAATTTGCAACTGCCTGAAAGTTTTGGATCTTTAATAAAACCCAAGAGCTAATAACGATTTGAATGTAAAAACCCTCTTGGAATTGCATCATTTATCTCTAGTGGTTCTTATTTCTATATTTTCCTCAAAAGAAACAGGAGCTTCATGTTGCATTTTCATTGTGCATATCCTGAGAAGCGGTATTTTCTAAGAGGAAAAAAATATATGTGATTAACAGTAATTCAGCTATATCAAAGAAAATATCTCAGTGAGATATGTATATCTTTCTACATATAGAAATCATAGTTCTTATTTTTTCAGTTAAAAATATTTTTTAGAAAATGCTTTCTAATTGAGATTTAAATCTGTCACTTTTTAAAAGCACAAGGTTAAAAATCATAATGTGGTTGTGAAATTTATACTTCTTTACATCGCTTATTTTATTTTAAATACACTTCCATAAATAGTAGACAGCTTTAACAATCATTACATTCTTTGAATTTTTCTCTGTTATTAAATACTAATTTCTAAGGGCGAAAATAAAGAACTAAAGGTACAATTGCACCCTCTACTGTCCAAATGTACTATTCCGTATTGAGCACAGCACTGTGTATGTTTAACACATTCATTATAAAAGTAACAGGTGAATCATATTGACTTCCTTTTGATTTTAATTAGCAGATCCTCAAAATATTAAACTCTATTGATTAGTGTTTCTTTAGTAATACAAATGGAAACTTTACATTTATATAGTTACTGGGACTAAACTAATTTAGAAAAAGTGACTTAACAATGTACTTGAAACATAAAGTATTCATTAATTTGCTGACAATAAATGACAATGCTGATCACCTTTTTAAGATTAGTCTTAACTAGGAAAAATATCAAGTCATTCAAACTAACAATTTTCATTGTCCTCTAATAGTGTAAAAAGTTTACCCATTTTTTTTCAAGTTAGAAATTAAAATAAACATTAATGTTTATCTCAATGGTACTTTGAAATTCTAAAAAAATTAGTTTGAAGACCCTTCTATTACTGTCAACACTTAAAATACTACTATGCTTCATGGTGCAGTGAGAAGATCCCTTTGTTTTTTCTCCTTAAATTTACAACCAGTTGAACAACTATAATTCAACAAAGGTTCCTCTGCTTAACACACAAACACACCTGAGAGATCCACGCACTGGTGAATCTGAAGGTGGGAGTACTGGGACAAGTAAGGGAGGTGGCACAGGGGGAAGGACAAGGTCAGTGTCCACAGATGCAGCTTGGCACCCGCCAAAACCCTAACTAATGCAGTGCCTGTGACGGAGTCAGGCCACAGCCCTCAAACTGCGGCCTGGCAGAGGGTAAGAGCGGTAGAAGCAGCATCTTTGCTGGAGGGCAAGTGGCAGAAGCAGCGTCTAGCCGGGGAAGTCAGCTCCTGCCCCCACCCGTCGCTGTTAACTCCAGCAGGAGCCTGGACGTGGTCAAACAGCACAGTGGGACCAGCGGCCACTAGTAACAAAGGAGGCAGCACCAAGGGCTGGCGAACAAGGTTCCCGGCACCCTCCATATCCCTCCACCACAGTGGTGGTGCCCCCGACCACAGCCGCCTGGACATGGTGGGAACACCCTCCCCCCTGGTAGGTATTAGGCAATTCCCATGCCTGCAGCAGCACTACCACCAGCCTCTCTACTGTGGCTGTGGAGGCACAAGTAGCACAAGTAAAAGAAAAAAAACTTATGTTATTCACCATCTAATGGAAAACCAAAAATAAAGGCCTCTAATGTCAATCTGCTAAAATGTTAAGACTTAAAACAGTGCCTAAACAGAAGATGAATTCACCACCTGAAATGTAAAGGCAGAGAAACAATCAAGTACCATGAATAACCAAGGTAACACTGTAACACAGGGAAAAATGAACCAAGGTAACACTATAACACAGGGAAAAATGAAAAGTTTCCAGAAATGAAACTCAAAGTCATAAAAGGCCATGATGTAAGTGGTGGAGAATTCAAGGTTGCAGTTATGAAGAAACACAATGAGATACAAGAAAACTCAGGAAGGCAGTTCAGTGAACTCAGGAATGAAATTAATGAACAAAAGGAGAAATTTACCCAAGAGATTGGAGCTATAAAAGAGAGCCAAACAGAAATACTGGAACTGAAGAACATAGATGAGATGAATAATATATTAGAGAGCATTGGAAATACAGCAGGCCAGATGGAAGAGAGAATTAGCAAGCTCAAAGAAAAAAATCTAGAAATGGGCAGAAGAGAGAGATCCAGGAGTGTAAAAAAAAAGATCATCGCAAAAACAGTCTCACTCCATTAGATAATATGTAATTTGATGGGAACCTAGGAAAGGAGCTCGACATTCAAATACAAGAAGCTAAAAGAACACCTAATCATCTCAACACAAAAAGACACTCTCTGAAACACACTGTATTAAAACTGTCAAAAGTTAATGATAAAGAGAGAATTCTGAAGAGACCCAGAGAAAACACAAACGAAACCCTATTAGATTATCAGCAGGTTTCTCAGTAGAAACCCCACAAGCCAGGAGAGAGTGGAATAATATACTCAAAAAATTGAAAGAGAGAAATCATCAGCCAAGAATAATATATCCATCAAAATTATACTTTAAATATGAAGGATAAATAAAGACTTTCCCAAACAAAAGTAGAAGGAATTTACCACAGGACCTATAATAAAAGACATGTTTAAAGGAGCTCTTCTACCTGAAACAGAGACAAAAGGATACAAAACTGAGTACAACCAGGCCGGTGAGGCTAAGTGGTTGAACCATGCACCAAGAGGTCCTCTCGGTTCAATTCGTGGTCAGGGCACACGTCCAAGTTGAGGGATCCCAGTGGGGGTCGTGCAGGAGGCAGCGAATCGAGGTTTCTCTCTCATCAATGTTCCTATCTCTCTCTCCCTTCCTATCTCTAAAAATCAATAAAAACATTTTTAAAAACCGAGTACAGTGATAAAAAAGCAAAAGCAGAAAACTGCAAGTCTATTTTAGAACAGGGTATTAAACACTTAATTATAACTTAAAAGTTAAAGAGAAAAAATAAATTATTAACAGACCTAAAGGGAGAAATGGACAAATATACAATAATAGTAAAGGACTTTAAGATGCGACTCACATCAAAGGATAGACATCCAGACAGAAAGTCAACAAGGAAATATTGGCCTTAAATGCCACATTAGATTAGATGAACTTTGTAGATATTTATAAGACTTTCTACCCCCAAATGACAAACTACACAGTCTTCTCAAGTGCACATGGATATTCTCAAGGACAGGCCATATGTTGGGACATAAACAAATCTCAATAAATTTAAGAAGACTGAAATCATACCAAACCTCTCCTCTGACAACAATGACATGAAACTGGTCCAGAAAAGGAAAAATTGAGGGAAGGAAATCATAATTCATGTAAATAATCATTCAGATTATTTTTACAATATCTGACATTTACTGAGTACTTATTGTAGTATTTTATGAGTGTGAAGTACTGCGCTGAGTGCTTTTCATCGGTGATCACAAGCCTCACAAGCCGATGAGGTAGGTATTTTTGTTATTCTCCCTGTTTTAAAGGTGAGAACACTGAGAATGATTAACATTTAAGTGACTTGTCAAAGGCCATACAGTTAGTGAATACAAAAAATTGGGCTTCAAACTCAGGAAGTCTTGACTCCAGGGACACGGTGTTTATAACTACGCTCCAACAATTGTAATGATGATGATAATAATATGACTTTTATTACTATCTACCCTATGCCAGCACCAAAGCCCATGCTTGGCTGTATATTGCACCATTGCTTTCTCAGTATTTGACCCCCACATAAGGTTATAATAATAATTCCTAAGTAAGTAAACTTAGCTTCCTTCTGAAGGGCATGAGAGTCTTCCCCTAGAGTTCTGGATCCAACTTCTTGGAGCAGGGCATCTACTTAGTGATCGCATCAACTACTCAAGCAAATTATATAAGTATACAACATCACCCTCTCTAACAACACTTAATTTTTAGTCTAAATAAGTGCTGAACTTCAGGAATTTTTAGAACAATAAATCGCTTTAAGGAAATTATTTTATAGTTCATTCAAAATTATTTTTGCTACTTTTATAACTGCCTTGATGTCTTCTATGTAATCGCATATTTTTTTTATCTTCACCTGAGGATATATTTCTTAATTTGAGAGAGAGAAGAAGGGAGAGAAAGAGAAACATCGAGTGGTTGTTTCCTGTACAAGCCCTGATCAGGAATTGAGCCCACAACCTAGGTACACTCCCTGACTGGGAATCAAACCCACAACCCTTTGGTGTACGGGATGGCACGCCAACCAACTGAGCCACCCGGCCAGGGCTGTAATCACATATTAAAAACAGAATAGGAACATATTCTTCAAAGTTAGAATTATCCATGGACTGCTTTTATTTTTCCTATGAAAATTTAGTAGAGAAATTAAAGTGTGTATACATGTGGTTTAGTTCAAGATGAGACTTAGTTCAAGATGAGAAAATTTTTCAGGACTAGAACTTATTATCAAAAGTTAAAGCTCAAAAGGGCAAAATAGGATATTTCCAATTAGAAAAAAGAAGTTTTTCTTTTTTCTAAAAAGTATTTAAACGTAGTTATATCACTTTTACTGTACTTTGCTTTGAAAACTGTAAGTTGGACTCCACATAAAAGAGAATACACTAAAGAAGCAGTTATAAATAACTTCATTTCACCAAGAGGTTGAAAAAAGTCAGCTGCCAATATACAAACCCACAAACCACCAACTTTTCCAAACTCAGTTCCACAACGTCTCAATATATTCAAAAGCAAAAAAAATTGACATGAACTACTGAACACCACCATGCTGTGTGGTCTCCAGGCTATTCTCTTATCTTTTCTATACATTGCTCACATTTTAAGCCAAAAGCTTTAACTTTTTTTTGTTTTAAAAAGATTTTTTTTTTTTTTTTTTTTTTTGTGAAGGGCAAAAGCTAGTCACAATGTTACTAAAAGAACAACAACAAAAAAAGTCCATGCATAAACACATTGGCAATTATTCTAAGGCTAAAGACACATACTTCTGGAGATGGGAATGGTCCAAGATACCACAGAAATGACATTCCCAGTGATAAATACAATTCAAAAGGGGCAACTATAGAGATTCCAGGTGGCTCTAATTTGCCAGGACAGATTCACTTTCCAAAGGTCTGCCTTATAGTCACATTATGTGCCTCCAATAATTTATTTTTCTGAGAGTATATCCCAGCATATATATACTACTACATGGACATAATAATTACTGCATGGAATTAGGAGATGGAGGTGGGCCAGAGAATGATTAAGATAAAAATAATTACACTTTAATAATTTTAAATATCAACTACCAGTGATTCAGAAAGGTCATTAAAAGCCTTTCAATCTAATGGCCCAAACCTTTTATCTACCCAATGCCAGACAAAATGATAGAAACACTGTGGAAAAGTAACTGATTTGGTGATAAGTCTCTTCTCACAGGGCACAATTTCTAACTTGAAAATAGAAATATTATTGACTAATCATTCAATGGTAGAACTGATTTCATATTAGGAAACAATCTCTAGTAAGCCATCTATTCTCTACCATTTGGGTTGCTACTAATTCTTTCCACTTAAACACAGCTGTATGTTTACTAAATCAAAACCAATGTGGAATATACAGTAGAGGTTAAGGTTAGGTGAAAATAAAACAAAGGGGCATATTTTATATTGTAAATCATTTTGTAAGGTCGCAATATGGGCTCCCAGTTCAGCAACCTCTGATCCTGAGTTTGGCAAAAGAAAGAATTCAGAGCCAAGAATTCTAGTGCAAAAGGAAGTTTACTTATGACAGAGGCAGAAGAAGTGAGCCAACAGAGCTGGATGGACTCAAAAAACAAGTTACTGAGGCAAAAGAAGGGCCCCTGAAGGAAAAAAAAAAAACAAAAATACACACCTTGGGAAAGAAGTGGGGAAAAGGCATTAGCGTGCTGGAGAGAGCAATCGAGCCTTAAGGGTTTTTACCCATTTTCTAAGGCAGGAATTTTAGGGGAGGTCTCAGAGGAGGATCTCAATAGAATATTCATCAGCTTTCCAGGTGTGTCCTTTCAGGGTTATAGTTTCTACTAATTGGCGGGAGCTAGGGTAGGAGGTAATTAGTCATTGTGTCTGGTCCTGATGTCAGCCATTGGGTTGCTTCGTCTGGTTTTGCTGCTTTTCTGGGCTTGAAGCTGAAACACAACTGAAGCCTAGATGTCATCTCCAGTTTGACCAAAACTCTGTCTCCGTGGTCAAGACTCAAGGCTTTGTTCCTAAGATTATTTGTAATTGTCAGAATGTAATTGTCTTAATGCTTAAGGGAGTGGCCCTGCAAGGGAGAAGGAGACAGGTGAGTGAGGGTGCTGGGTGGGGAGTTTGAAGCAGCCATCTGCCTCAGTTTCCCCATTCCACTTGCCAAGGGATGTTCCTAGCTTTCTTAGTATCCTGCCTCAATTACTCTACATTCAATATTTTATTTGGGGAATTTTCTTCTGAAAGCTTCTGAGTAAAAAAAAAAGGCAAAAAAAGAATTTGTGCACATCTGTTTATGTATTCAGGAAAAGAATATTCAAACTGGGCATTAGTCCAATGGGAAAGCCTGCACAACATAATCCAGCCCCCAAACACACTGCTCACTTATTAATAAGAAAATTCCAGGTTAGATTCTTGCCAAGAGATGTCTTTCTTTTCCAAAAATTATCTTTGGCTATATTTTACATTTGATTTACTCCCCTCGGTGCATAAAGAAATAAAAGAACTATTGTCCAATGTTAGAAGTTGGAATTTCTCTGAACCCTGGTGAAAGAAATATAAATCTATTCACTGAAATTGTTTGGAGAAATAATATAATTTATAAAATGTACTGACTGCCTTTTACTTTTATTGTGCCATAAAATCCACATTGATTTTGGTATAAACAATTTTCAAAATAGTCTTCAAATAAATATTGTTCAATAAATCCTATATCTTACTTTTATTACCAAGAGCAGTAATTTGCATTTTCCATATTGATTTTTATTTATCAAGGTATTTTCATATCAATTAATTTACTCACATAGGATAATTAGAGTTATTGCTTATTTGTGGTATTATCATCTTAGACAGATTTTTTTCAGGCCTTGGGAATGTGCTAATTTGTGGCTTATCTGTAAAAGCCTTAAAAAGCACAATTTTGTAATCTGAGTTAAAAGATATTTATTTTTCATGGAGGAGGTCAAGGAGAGATAACAGGCGATGTGTTCTGGGGGATTATAAAAGAAGTAGATTTAGTTTATTTAGAATAAAGGGTTTTGGATAATGAACTTTAAACCCCACAAAAACCTATAAACAGTATTTTGTTAAGGCCAGTTACACTAAACAAGAATATACATGTGTTAACACATCTGTTGCAATGATAGACTCAAGTAGGACTTCTTTGGAGATGGTAGAAGGAAAAAGATCTTTGAATAATGAAAGAAAATACAATTGACAAATAGGAAAGTGAAAAGTACACTTAATCTGAAGTAATGACACATGTTACTGCTCCAGGAGAGAGCATGTGGAAAACTAGAAACATTTTACCCTGTTGGGGTGAAGAGCAAATAACATGTAGAAAAAGCGAGAGCATTTGGGTTTGGGGAAGCAATTGGCAAAGAACCTCCCGTGACCTGAATTTAATGACAGGTAAGAAAACTGTAATTTTCCATTTGTTTCTGTAAATGGATATAAAATGCCTAACTAAACCCTAATTTTAGGAACCCGATAATATATTACCATGTGTTCCACCTGGAATACCTATGCTACACATATGATAACTTTTGAGTTTTATTTTAATGTCCATAAAGCATTATATTATCACAAAAATAAAATGTGAAATATATTGAAATGGACAATATACAAAAACCCATGTTTATTATAATCAGTAACTATCTTTTAATGAGAACAAAATACTGTGAAAGGTGGCACTGAATGGTAAAATGCAAAACAGAGAAGACAGAGGTTGTTTTTTTATATTATTATTATCAGCAGTAGTAACAGCAAAAACAGACATTTAAATACCTTTTTATATAGTGGCTTAGAGCTTGAAAATTAAATCAAACTAGTGCACATTCTAACCATCTAGAAATTTAGTATTTACTTTTTAAAAAAAAATTGTATACAGGAGATAAATGTCACTAAATGAGCATCGCTGCCTGGCCGGGGGTGGCTCAGCGGTTGAGCGTCGACCTAGCATCCAGGAGATCGGGGTTTGACTCCCAGCCAGTGCGCATGCCCGGGTTGTAGGCTCGATCAATGACTCTCTCATCATTGATGTTTCACCTCTCTCTCCCCTCTCCCTTCCTCTCTCTGAAATCAATAAAGATATATTTTTTAAAAAATAAAATAAATAAATGAGCATCACCGTCAGAGAAGCAGGGGAATGAAAAAGATTGAGAGAGGGAGTGATTCCCTGAAATCATTAGCCTTACTCGAATACTCTGCATGTACGATTAAGGTTCTCCATCAGCCTAAATGTGAATGACGACACCACATGATGGTAATCATGCTCCAGAGACAGTTATGAGGATTAATTTGGGCACATTCTTAAGTGGGGTTGAGAAAAGCGGTAGTTATTAAGGATATACACCAATACTCCAAGTCTCCCCTTTTCCAGGCACGTGGTAAAGTGACATTTCCTTACCTCCTTGAACTCAAGCATGTGACTCTATTCCACTGATAAAACTGAGCAGACATGTAATGTTTCTGGGAAGAGGCGTTTAGGAGCCCGTGTGGGACGCGTCACTCTCAGCCTGCAGGGTCAGCCACGGAAGCATCATTCAGACAGAGGATCTGCTAGTTTGGGTTCATGAGAAAACGCTCCAGCTAATCCACAAAGGGCAAGTGTGAAAAACTAAATCTTGACTATTCTAAATCACTGAGAGTTTGGGATTGTCTTTACCACACCCTAAGCCTTACTGACAGGCATGGTACTAGCACTGTAAACTCTTTTTTAAAAAAGCCACTGTACATTCTCCTCTTAATTTTGACTTTATTTTCTCAGTTATGCCACCCCCTGGAAAGTGCACACACAGTACTAAAGTAAATTAATTATCGCTGTCGGCCACTTGTGGAAATGATTACCCTCCTTTGGCAAGTAGTGATTTATGAAGATGACATGTCTAATTAAATACTCATGCTTTTAGCACCCTGAACAAAAGACTAACTAGTAGATTCCCACTAAATTAAAGAGGCCTTTTCCATAGAGAAGCCGCATGAAGTTCAAAACCCTTTGGGGCAGTGGGTGCTGCTGCTCCATAGATTTGCAGCTCAAATCATATGAACCAAGATTTACTTAAGACACGGAGACACTGAGAAAGAATTAATCAGGGAAGAGACACTAGCTTACAACATGGAAAAGGGTGCAAAAGAGGGCAGGATGTGGGGTCCTTTCCTATGATAATAGTTTTTGCATAATAGAAATTTAGAAGAAAGATATAATTGAACAATTGCACCATGGGTACTAAAATACATAAACATGTACAAGGAAGGAAGAAAGAGGGGAAGGGGGCCGGACGGCATGGCTCCGTGATTGAGCGTTGACCTAGGGTCCAGGAGATAGTGGTTCAATTCCTGGTCGGGGCACATGCCCGGGGTTGCGGGCTTGATCCCCAGCAGAGGGCATGCAGGAGGCAGCCGATCAATAACTTGCTCATCACTGATGTTTCTCTCTCTCTCCCTCTCCCTTCCTCTCTCTGAGATCAATAAAAACATATTTTTTGAGCAAAGGAGGAAGGGAAGGAGAGAGAGGAAAGAAGGGGGATGGAAGAAAAGAGAGAGGGGGAAGGAGGAAAGGGAGGCAGAGAGACTGACCTGTTAGACTACTAGCCCAACCCACGGAAATGATGAGGAAGAATGAGACCTGAGTTTTTAAGTTATTTACAGAAATCCCTAAGGTTCTCTCTATGAATAACAGGGCTACATGGACTCAGTAAAGTGCAGCATACGGCTTTAGGCGTTTCTGTGATCACAGTATCATAGGCCACTCCCAGCTCCAGAGAACTGCGCCATCCCTCCTTCTGCCCTGCAATTATGAATCACAAAGTAATAGACTACAGGAACCACAGAGGCATTATCAATGAATAAAGTATATTATTCAAGCATATCATTTTATACTTTCTTTGCATTTTAAATACGTAAGTAAATTCCCTATTTCCACAAAGAACTATGCTTTCACTTAATTTTCTCATAAACTCTGCCCTCTTGGATTATCTTTTTATTTTCACTGTTGATAGGAAATGTTTTCTCTGTTATAAAAAATATGGCAAGAACAATGGTGAATGCCAACTTAACTCCAGAAGCAATAGAGAGTGGTGGGGAATGTGATAAATTGAAAAGTGCAGGCCCCTTTGTAGAGGAGCCAGCTAGTACTCAGCGCCTGGAGATGGCTCTCATGGAGAACGGATGTCTGCTGCTGCAGCATCTTCGATGTTCTGGGGGAAAGATGATGGATAAGGTTTTATTTGAAATCTATCAACTTCAAAATGTTATTCTTTTGAGGGAGGGGAGGGGAGGGGAGGGGAGGGGAGGGGAGGGGAGGGGAGGGGAGGGGAGGGGAGGGGAGGGGAGGGGAGGGGAGGGGAGGGGAGGGGAGGGGAGGGGAGGGGAGGGGAGGGGAGGGGGAGGGAGGCAGGGAGGGAGGGAAATCTGCAAGCTCAATTTGACTCATGAGCCAGACACTCCATCCCTCTTAGCCACCTTTCTAGAAAACTGACACAGGCTACCCATCCACAGATCAAATCCAATCAATTAGTATCATGGATTTTACATCATGTGCCAGGCAGTGGACTAAGTGCTTTACATAAATTAACTGAAGGGTCATGGGTTCAATTCCGATTGAGGGCATGTGCCTTGGTTGCAGGCTCGATCCCGAGGGGGCACGTGTGGGAGGCAACCAATGGGTGTGTCTCTCCCACATCAATGGCTCTCTCCCTTCCACTCTCCCTGAAAAGCAATAGAAAGAATGTCTTCAGGCAAGGATTAAAAAAAAAAAGAAAGAGAGAAACTTGCTTTAAGGTCAAGGTAACTGGCCAGAGTTGGGATTCAGTGAGAAATGTAGCCCAGCCTTTTAGGCGCATATCCCAGACCACAGACCTTGGGGCTTTCACCTACAGACAGTATCAGCTTAAAGACTAAGAATTAACCAGCAAGAAGGAAACACACCCTACATTCTGTGTGGGAAAAAGCCACACATTTCTTTCCCTTTCACTGTTTTCTTCACTTAAATATTGTGGTCTGGTTTTCCAGAAAGAGCATTACATTCTTATTCTGTTTTATCAAAAATGTCAGAAAAAGAACATGGGTATTTCTGGTTGAGCTCCAAGCACCGATTCATCCCATGAGCATCTGCTCCATCCAGGCAGCCTGACATTTCCAACGAAAGCACATTCCGAGCGTGCTCCAGGATGAGGCCTGCCAGCCAGCGGCATGAAGCATCTGACAGTAATAAGAGCATTTAATATTCCCCAAATCTTCCTCCTCGCATGCTGCAAAGACCCCTGCCAGCCTAATCGCAGTTTGTGCTGTCTGGCAGGGTTGACACACGCATTCCACCCCGGGGGTTTTGACTGGCCAAAATGCCACAGGTTGAATATTGAAACTGTTTTCATTTCCGCCGGTCTGACAGTCCCGCGGTGTGTAGTGAACCTTGCAGCAGCATCTGTTTCCGACCTGTGGACTTTCTGCAAAAGCAACAGCTCAAGGCTGTGCAAACTGAAGAGACGCTGCCAAAGTAAAAATCATTTTTCTTTCCCGGGGAAGATTTAGCCCAAATTCTTGGACAATAACCTGATTTTCATCCTGATACTACTCCAGGCTTTCTTTAGAGTCAGATAAAGATTTTTCCTTGACATCATTCGTCAACAAAATGCCATCACAGTGGCCTAGCACTGTCTTCCCTCTTAGATTCTTCTCTAAATTTCTCTCTTATACCGAGGGAGGCACTGCAGGATGGTCTGGTATTTCAGAGTCCAAGCTTCTGCCATCAGAATCCACATTTTTTGTATATGTTTTTATTGATTTCAGAGAGAGGAAGGAAGAGGGAGAGGGAGGTAAAAACATCAATGATGAGAACCATCCATCAACATCCAGCTGCCCCTTGCATGCTCCCCACTGGGGATCGAGCCCGGCCGGGCGTGGCTCAGCGCTTGAGCGTTGACCTGGGATCCAGGCGATTGGGGTTCGATTCCCGGTCAGGGCACATGCCCAGGTTGTGGGCTCGATGAATGACTCTCTCATCATTGATGTTTCTATCTCTCTCTCTCCCTCTCCTTTCCTCTCTCTGAAATCAATAAAAATATATTTAAAAAAATAAAAATAAACCCACTGGGGATCGAGCCCGCAACCCGGGCATGTGCCCTAACCGGGAATCGAACTGTGACCTCCTGGATCATAGGTCTATGTTCAACTGCTGAGCCACACCGGCCAGCCCAGAGTCCACATTTTTAATAAGCAGTCCCTGCCTTTGGGGCCATGTACAGAGGGCCCCCAAAGCAGTTCAGTAAAATATCTAGAAGGTACTTATTTGTTTTGTTAAAGTTATTAAACCCACTGTTGGCGAAGATGAGCACAATATTAAGAGCTTAATTCAACCAAGGCTCTGTTGTAAATGATTGCTACATATAGGGAAGTATTTCCACGTGCCCTTTTCTTCTGCAAACTTGTGGGTGTCAGTGCTTCCAGGTCTGACACCAGGTTTATATCCTTGTGCCACCACCCTCAGGAAAGCTTAGTGTCTGCCTCTAAAGACACTGCTCAGTAAAAGAGTAGCCTTAGTTCTTAGGTGACCATATGGTGTTTTACAACATAGGAATATTCTTTCAAGTCTTAAATGTGGAAAAAATAAAACTATAAATTTGTTGATTTTGAATTATACATTTCAATTATAAATAAGTTATTCCACGAGGGAATCATTAGTCACTTCCAGCAAACAGACTTAATGGAAATATTAAATCTTTTAAAATTATAAAGACTGCCCTAATATGGGAAAGATGGTAGGACATGATGTTAGTTGAAAACAGTCACTGGGTTTTATGGAGACATGAGCACAGCTGTGGAAGTGGACGTGTGCATATGGGCAAGGACAGGAAAAAACATGGAAAATAGAAACAGCTCCTTCACAGCAGTTAGACTTCTGAACGTAAAATAGTTCTTTTACGGTGGTCCTAAAATAAGAATTTTTTCGAAACATGCGTACATAATTTAAATAAAAGATTGCCTGGTAGTATTCGATTAAAGTGTTCAGAATTACATTTCTAGCAGTTTCCAAGCATGACCCAGAATGATTTTTTGATCACTGCTATGAATTTTACTATTTTACCAAGCAATAAAAATAAGTAAAAGTAAACATATTAAAAGTGTTTTAAGAGACAATTTTCTTCCAAGAATAAAAATGTCTATTTTTAAAAACAACATGCATTCCTTTGCACAGGAAGAGCTACCAAATAAATGCACTAAAATATCATAGCTCAGCCCAATAATTTCCTCAAATGTTTCTTTGGAAGCAAGTCAGTTAACTCCATCCCCAGACATTCAGCTTCCAGGATATCTTTAAAAAAAAAAAAGCATAATCACCAGGTACTCAAATTCAATCCAGTACTCAAAATCTTTCCTTAAAGTAAAACAATTTATGATTTTAAGCATATTGTTTCGGAAGAGAGTGGGATGCTTAGAAATAGCCACAAAAGGGCACTCACTACAAACCCTACCCAGCCCAACAATTCTTAGGGTGTTGTCACCTTTATTGTGACTTGGAGGCAAGTGACATCTTGCTCTATTAAAGCCTGTTTTCTTCTCTCTTCCACAGATGTTAATCCTGAAAACACCCCCCACTAAGGTTCTTGTGTGCAAATCTGGAACAACAGTCCCTTTTTACAGATGAGAAAACTAAACTTTGAAAAGTTAAAAAACTTGGTGAGGATGAGACAGCATGGCTTGGTCAGATAAAAGAACACAGCTCAGTTTGGCTAAAGCCCAAAATCTGAAGATAGAGGGATGCTAAAGATAAACCACATCTTGAAATATGTAGTAAGTCCTAATAAAAAAGCAGGGTTTTATCTTGAGACAGTGGGGAATATTAGAAGTATTCAGAGCGAGATGATCAGTTAAGGTCTTTAGCATGATAAAGTAGGTATCGTAAGCTTATTTTTAATAGGGAAAGCATTTTATTACTAGGGCAGAGTTGCCAGGGTTTTTATCTAACTCATTACTACTTATTGTTTTTCTATGGGTCAAAATATTAGGAGGGATTATGAGTATTGTTAGGAAGAGAACACCACCTCAGGGATAGAGAGCAGCAGTGTGCAGAGCTCCTGACAAAGCAAGCTGAGCTGATTGGTGTGTGTAAAAAGGGGATAACCTTCTTCAATTCACTGGCTCTAAGAATGGGGGCCTCTAATTCAGATGAGGGGTTGCCTCCTTTCCTCTCTTGCTGCCCCACTCAAAAACAGAGGTGCCTTGATTTTAAGTGGGCTGAAGGGCTTGAAAATCACTGGGTTTAAAGACTTCACTTACTGCCTCCACTTGAGATTGTGCATGCTCAAGGTATTGTGCTAAAAATATTAACTTGTTCAAAGTAAATCGGCAGGTGGCACCACCCCTGTATCCTTGTACTTTCCCGCATGACTTTGCAGTTCCTCCCACCAAAAGGCAGGGTGTCCTTTTTTGACCCCTGGTTTTGGATCCAGCCATCTGACTTGATTTGGCCAATGGAATGTTGGTAGATACAATGCAATATACTTAGCAGCCAGAAATGTTAAAGGAAAATACTTAAGCTTCTAAATCAAAAACCTTAATGCAGTGGCTTTTCACCTTTGGGAACATCCTACACATCTTTGAGAATATGATTAAAGGTAATTGTACTGTTCCCTGAAAAAGTATTTGTACAGACAAAACTTTTGCATCTCAAGGAGAAACATTTTTTTTTTTTTAAGCTGGAGATAGAATTCCTCTTAGGGGAATCAAGATTATTTACTTAGCAAAAGTATTAATGTAAAAACGATGGAACTCAGAGTGCTGGTTAAAAGAAAAGCATGAAAGAACAGAAGTTCTCTGTGTAACAAAATAGAAGATTACTTATTCTGGTACTTGAGAAAGAAGGGAGAAGTGAGCGTACCCAGTCACTAAGATTTCAGGTGGCAGGAGAAAGGAGAGCCAGGAAGGGACATTCAATGATTTGAACAACTGGAGTTTAAAAACACACACACAGAAATAGAGAGTATTTTTGTTTTAAATTAGTTTTTTGTTTTAAATCGTTAATAAAATTATGCTGTTTACACAGCTTTGTCTTAATGGTACTCTGGACACATTTTTAGAAATCTGAATAGCATCCCTGACGATCTGATGTGTGCAGAAACGGAGCAGCAGGCGAAGGAGCAGAGCTGCAGAGGGCTCCCAGCCAGAGCAGGAAGAGAGTAAGAAGCTTCCAAGGCATCTCCTGGGACACTGAGGGAGTGCCAGGCTTGGGGGATCCCGCCAAGCTACTGAAACATTAAAGGACAAGACGGCCTCAACAGATTAGGTTCGGAGGCGCCCAGAACATTAACAAATTACACATAAATTTCAGTCAGCTCAAGGACCTCCATGTAACTTAGCCAAGGGTCCCAAGGGAAGAACCACCATCCTATGGAACTAATTTACTCTTTACCCAGATAATATCTGTTGGTCTCCTACTACACGCTCTGCCAGACCCAACGCAGAAGACCAGTTCTTCAACAAATCCCAGAAAGCAAACTTATTATTATTGCCTAGGGAAAAAAGAAACAATAAATTCAGAAGAAGAAAAAAGCATAATATGATGCCAAGGTATTGAATATAAAATCCAATGTGAGTCCAACATGTTTTATGTGTTCCTTGTAATTTTTTCCAACTGCCTAGGGTATCAGGATAATGTTTTAAAACGATTATACAAGTTAGGTCAATGCTTATGACTATTTTTAGACTAATTACAAGATTAAAAGGTGATTTCTAAAATTTTTAGAATACACCCAAAAAAGTCTCTTAAAATACGAATAAAAAAGTCTGAGACTAAAATGAGTGAAAAACACTAGGATCATTTTCAAAATGTGCACAACTAATTAAACTTGACATATGATTGTTATAACTTCTGTTAAAATCCTTGAAGTCTTCTAGCTAAAAGCAAACTCTAGTAACACTACTACTGATTTACATCCCTAGTTGCCGAAAAGGATGCCATAAATATGTGCAGGTGGACAATAAAATGCTGGTAAGATTTATTCAACACACCTGAACCCTCTCTTCCATATTAGTAACTATAAATGAACTTATGATTTGAGAATTGAGAGTTTGTAATTGTTATCTGCAACTATCTTGCTAAACTGAGCACCATGTGTAGAGTTAAGAATGTAAACATGAAAATAATATATGTTTTTATTAAAGCATATAATCAGAAACAGTCCTGCACATCTCCAGTTGTCAGCTGGCAACCTCCTGATAAATGGATAAAAAGAACCTTGGTTCTGGCCTGAAATTTAGTAACTAAGAAATAAATACACTTATGGAACTGCAAAACAATAAAGTTGAAAATTTATAACTCCTTTTAGGTTCATAAATTTCTGATTAAAATAAAATAAATATTAAATAGGCACTCTCACTACATTTTTAAAAGGTGGGGCGATTTAGTTGATTGCCTTTGAATGAACACTTTATAAGTACAATAAAATATTTTTGGTCTAAAAACCCTTTTAACGTTTTATATAGCTTCTGCTAGTATTAGTAAAAAGACCTGTCTTCTTAGACATGGGTTATTTATGGTTTTATTTCTATATGTCAAAATTTTTATTTTTCACTTACTAAGTTAATTCAGAAGTCAGAATCATTCAAGACATACCTAGAGATAAACTGAAACATAGAAATAAATTGCTTTCTTGTTAAACAGAATTTAGAATTTGTTTACATGAGCTGTAAGTCATTTCCTTATTTAATTCAAGAATTCATTCTCTCTAATACTTTGACCTGGGAAAGGAGATTGAGGAGTCATATGGTCCAGGGTTGAATCCAGGCCCTTCCTTAATAAATCCTATTTCTCAGAGCTGCTGAGCACACTGTATGCAATGAAGTAGGAAAGTCGCTGGCATATTATAGGCACTCCATAAATATGACTCCCATCCCTTTCCTGTTATTCTGTTCCAGACACAGGCTCGGAACTGAATTCTTTGAACATAATTTGGGCAGTCCCAGGTAAGAGTACACACTCCCCCGTAACTTAATCCCCCATAAATTAATAAAGGCTCTGTTTCCTTTCTCATTGCTTCCAAGCATTTTATTCTAAAGGTCAGTGGGAAGAACCGAAGCTCCTGATGGAAGCTGAAAGGGAAAAGATGCGTCAAGAGAAAAACTTTCACTCCCCTTTCCAGATTCTTTTTCTCCAACCCCAGCTTCCAGCCCTAGGCCGCCTGCTCCTCAGTTTGCCCCACCCACCTCCCAGCTTCATACTTACCCTTCCTCTCGGATGACACCCCGATATAACCAGCTCCAAACCACACACTTGCATAGGAACTTGCCCAATGGATCTTTTAGCATTATCAGATGAAAATAATACCTTTCATGTATTTATTCAAATATACAGGGCGGGGAAAAAGTAGGTTTGCAGTTGTTCATATGGAAAATAATACAATAATAAATAAAAATACAAGAATAAACTCTGTGTTTCACATACAGTTGTATACCTGCTTTTCCCCCACGCTGTACATTGAGCACCCTTTAGGAGACAAGCAGTATCCTAAAAACTAATGTCAAAATGTTGAAACTAGATGGGGCCTCTGTTCTCATGGCAGGTGTAGCCTGCTGGAAAAATAAAGAGCAAAGAGATCAACGGGCAGTTATCCAGGTAGACTATTTGGTGTAATAGGGACTAGGATAAGCTAAGTACACAGTACTATGCGAGCACATGGGCAGGAATGATGGGATTGCAAGAAGCATGTCTGGCAAAATCCAAATGGTGATTTCCATATAAAAACATAAAATGAAATATAACCTAAATGTTCAAGAATAAACATTAGATAATTTGTAGCACATTAATTGAAAATAATATTTCAAAAGAATATTTGATTTCAGGGTAAATATCAATTGTACATTATTTCATGAAAAAGCAGACTACCAAAAGTATTTACGCTATCATTCCACTTTTTGTTCAAAACAAAAATGTGTATGCAGAGAAAAATAGTAGAAAGATATATAACCAAATGTTAAGTGGTTATCTCTGGGTAGCAAGATTATAAGTGATTTTATTTTATTAAACTTGTCAGTAGTTTCTAAATGACCCACAAAGAGCACATAGTAATTTTGCAATTTAATTAATATTTATTTTTATTCAAAATATTTTTAAAGCATTTATCTGAGCAATTTACATTTATCAACTGCCAACTATGTATAAAGGACTGGGCGAAGTGCTAAAGCCACAGAGCTAAGTAACACTCTATTTCCTTGACCAGCTCCCAGCCCCGTGATGTAAACCTGTAATAAATACCCACAAGTAAGGTACAGCCCAGGTATTATGTTAATAAAGCCTGATTATTTACCCAGAAACCAGAGATAACACAAAGATTTAATGTTGCCTTTGTCTTTTGTGACTCACAAATTATGAAACAAGATGATGTTGAGATTACTCTTCTGCTATCTCCTGTTCTAACTAAAACCCATAATTATCAGGAAACTGTTAATACTGTTAAATAGACTGTGATAACCAGATATGGAAATAAAGCACAGCGGTCAAGGTCAACGGTGCACTACTCATAAATAAGAGAACCAAGACTTAAACCCAGAAAGTCAGTTGAGAACCCAAACCCCTGTCCACTATGCTTTGCTGTCTCCCTTTTATGACCATTAGCATCACTTCTGTTCCTTTCCTGCCACATACCTATTTTGAGAATTTCAAGTACAAACAAGCCATCACATAGAGCTGCCGTTAGATAAAAAAGGTTGGAAAGAATGGCCTGAGGACAGGGTTGGTGTCATCAGTATTCAGCACAGGCTTGGGACACATGGAGGCTCAATAAATAATTTGCTACATTAATGATCCAGAAAGCAGGTTCAATTTTTGAAGGTCCCATGCCCAATATCAGCTTTTTTTTTTTTTTTTTTTTTTTAACATTTTCTTCTTCTAAAAAACAAGTGCAGGATGGGGAAAGGTTTATTTAACTAGAGGTTTAATTGATATTTTTCTAAATTTTATTTAGCAATTTTATAGTAATCCTAAAGGTAAATATATAACATGAAATATATAATTTTGCTTATTTGATTGATGAAAAATGAAGTATAAATTCCTCTAGCTAACATACAGCACTTAGATTTTTTTTTAGTTCAGCTAGATCTTATTGGAGCTTTATGACAAATCAATTTTATAAATTGTGGACAAAACTAAATTGCCATCAAATGACTAGAGAAATTGAGGTTTTCATAAAAAAGATATGGGTAATTATCTATTTCTAGAAATGGCAGAATTCATGACACAGACTGTGAAGTGCATAATAATATCCTGTCTGTCTCACATTTAGATTAACATAAATCACCAACAAACTACTCATTATTTGTTGCCTGTGGAATAAAGATACCAAGTCACTTCCATTAGTTTCTGTCCCGCTACACCCTTCAACTTAACCACTGCTCAGAAACCGAGAGAAAAGATCATGGTTTCAAACCCAGAAAAACTAATTAAAGTATAAAGAAATATATTATGGATCTTAATGCCTAGGTCCACGAAGAGTGCTTGCTATATAATAAATATATTTGATGTAAATTAACACATTAACTTCCCAAATGTGATTTTTCACATATTTCACTGATTAATAACCGCATCTCTTTTCCCGTATTTGCATTCTAATCATTGCCCAGAAGCATCTCATTGCTTCTGGTGTGAGGCAATGCTGTGCTCTATAAAACATTCAAAGCGATTTAAAGAGAAGAGCGTCCCTCAAAGGATTTAAATCTAAAAAGGGACGTCGGGGATATTGGGAACCTCAGAAATGAATGAACAAACTTGAAATAAGAGCAAACATGAACAGGTATAATAGGATGGGATGCCTTAAATATAATGAGTTGGGGACATCTGTGTTTTTTTCCTTTTTCCATGTACTCAACTGGATTAGTATAAAAACGGTGTTTACTTTGCAAACATAGCTCTCTGTATGACAGCAATTTTTATTATCGATGTTTGGAAGTCATACCTATGTGTGATATGTGATTTAAAATAATTCTTCACTCTGAAATGTGTCTAGGGGACTGCATGGTGGATACGGAAACACATATCTACTATCTCTCAGGTACAAGGCAGTGTCTAAAGGTGACCGACTTAACTGTACCCTGCACCCTGATATGGAGGAGGGGACTTATTCCCTCTTCCAGTGACAAAGAAAGCACTGTGGGTAAGGGTGCCCGTCTGCCATCAGACTGACTTCAAATCCTGGCTCCATCACTTAGGACTCACTCGCATGTTTCCTCATAAAAAGAAGCTCAAATAATGGCTGGCATGTTAGCATTCAATAAATGTTCGCTGTCTGTTATTATCATCATCATTATTATTGATTGAGAGTGCCAATAATTAAAATGGAAGTGGGGTGCCACTTTTGTGAGAAATGCCGGAGTATTAGCTCTTGAAAGCAAGAACAGCTCATCCAAACAGAGGTATCATATAAGTAGCTGAACATAGGACACTGAGGCTCAAAAATGAGGCCTGGAGCAAACTTGGAGAGGCGGGAATGTGAGCTTTGAGAATGAGGAGCATTGTAGGACAGGGAATACAGAAAGGTCTGGAAGTCAGGGGACAGGGAGAGCGATTACACAAGGAGCAATGAGCTGTAACGAACATCAGCCACCTCAGAATGAGCACACGTACATTTTGGGGGTGTGCCTGTGTACTACACCAAACACATGCACTTCTCTTCACTCTCTCTAGAAATAGCATCTAGTCAACTGAAAGTGCCAGTATTTTTTTAAGAATCAACTAGGGCAAAGTAGATGAGAGAGGAAATAAAAGCAGGCGAGCAGAGCTTTGGGACTAAAATTGGAGGAGCGGCAGGACTGAGCTCGCCAACACCTCACACCTGCAGAACTGAGGGCAGGAACTGGACACAACGCGTACGCACAGCGCCCTCCAGCCTGGTGGCAGCTACTTCGGGAGACTGGAATGTTCTCAGCAGACACTGAACAGTTGGAAACCTCTAGTTCCCCCACTCATCTTCACTACAGTGAAGCCCACCAACTATAATGTTTTTCCCATGCAGAGAATCCAACCAGCTTTGAAATTAAGTTGCTGCACATAAATAATATTCTGTATTACTTTCTCACCTACTTATTGTAATAGACTCCTCGAGGCTTCTTCAGGCTTTCTTGTTCATTTGAGGAAATGTCTAAAATCACAAGGTTCATTAATTCCCTAGTTCAAGGTCCTGTAGTGTGTATTTTCCATTTTAGCATCCCTGGTAATTTTATATTCATATGATGAGATGTACAATAAACATTTATGTAATATAATCCTTTGTTCACAGGAAAAGAACATAGGCTGGTATCAGACAGACCTGCATTTTGACTTCTGACTTGGGCTGTGTGATCTTGAATAAGTCACTTAACTTCTCTCAGTCTTAGTTCACCTACAAAACTGGGTTGCCACATCTACTTTGCAAGGCTGATAAAATAATCTAATACACGTAGATAGTAAAAAAACTGTATGCTTCACGCAGAGTAGCCACTTAGTAAATATTAGTTTCCTTCCTTTCTATTATTTCCCATCCACCCTCTGCCTTATACTCCATCTCTTGCACCCAGAAAATAAATAATATCTACTTTGAGACTCTTGGTTTATAATCATTCTAAAGCATTTATTGAAAGTTTTCCATCTCTGTCTTTCTTTTAGTGTCTCTGGTCTGTGGCCAAGGTCTATGAAAAGGAGTTTGTCTTAAAGAAGCTAGCAATTTAGCTGAGGAAATCAACATTAACACAAATTTAAGAGTTACAGCTGACTCATTTTACAAACAGGATAAATATGACTTGAGAAAAGAACAGCCTAGGGAATTAATTCTAATAACCTTTTATTCATCCCTTGTGAATTCCAATCTATCAGCTAGGAATTTGAAAGATACAGGACTGGATTCTGAATATTTTGAAAATAGAAATAGAGTCAAGATTGAACCTTCTCAGAAGATATATCCTAGAAAACAGGTGACCTCTTGAGTCCTTTCCTATCAGGGTCTTTAACTGGTAAACAGATTAAAATCAGCAGATCAAATGGGGCCTTCTGAAATTGAATAGTGCACCTGAAAATTTTTCACGTTTCTTTCTTTGGTTATGGAGAGTGAGTTGCCTTAAGAAGTGCTTCCTGTCATAAGAACTGTAAATGAATGTAAAAGGAAAAGTAGTCTTTTGGAAAGAAATTTGATCCTTGGAACCAAATCCTACTCTGATTTTGGAATGTCATTACAATGCATGCAGTCCCATGCAGCCGAAAGCAAGCAAGAACATGGGATAATGGTTCACATTGTCCTAATCCTTGTAAGTAGTATAAAGTACTATCATTTTTTGAAAGAGAAAAGTGTTTGAGAGATGTAATTTATGGATAACTTATCCCAAGGCCTCTGTAAAAAACAGTAAATACTGGCATTGGTGTTCATTTGACCCCAAAGATAAATACAGTGTTCAACTTACTATTTGTCCAACATTTAATATTGAACTTCTACTGTCAGGGAAGCACCAAGAATGAAGTGTACTAAGTACACGAATGACTTGTATTTCTGTTTCTCTAACAACAACAATAACAAAAAGTAATATTTGTTGGCAGCTTTCTCTGTCAGGAGACTGCTAATTACCTGACAGGCAGAATCCTAATTAATCTGCCAAACAGTTCTGGGAGGTAGATATTTATTACTGGTCCCACAGCCAGCAAATTGTGGAATTCTGGTTTGAACCTGGGGAATCTAACTCCTGAGCTCACATTCCTACATTTGCATAATGTTTTATAGTTCCATCAAAGCCATCATTTCCTAGATCCTCAGGAGAAATTTACAAAAATGGGAAAGAAGGTTTTTTCAAAGAGAGAATAAATTTAAGGAACTTGTTCATGGTCACAAGTTATTGATGTCACAGTCAGGACTGGAATCCAGCTCTTGTGGCTGACTGTTATTTCAGTAGGTTCTCCTACAGCTGAATTCACATTCTGAGCATCCCTTACCATACATTCTCTAAAATCTCACAGGTTTTATGGCTTTTGACATTCTGTGATGAGGGATATGGCAATAAAGGAAATAGAAGCTCTGACTTCTTTTAAAAATAGTTACAGGCTAATGATATGGATTGTTCAACTCAGGGTGCTGAGACCTTTCTCAAATATAAACCATTAGCAAAGATGAGGAGCTTCTTTCCAGAGCAGCAGACGCTGATCTGGGGACACAGCCCTTGGTTATAATGATTTCATTTCTGTGATGCCACATGAATAATACCTGTGTGATCACACTGCGTGATGGATGTTGGCGCAGTCGAGTGACCTTGATCACCGCCCTGTTACTGAGTTGTTGCCATGAAGGTTGAGTCTCTCTTTTCCCAGCCATTATTTGGAAGCAATTCACCTAGAGTGAAATGGCAGCTTATGCTTTTTGTAACCTCACACTGCAAACCTAACATCTGACACCAAGATGGAAAGAAGAAAATGGCTTTATTTGGTATCTTTCCATTTCTACACAGCGGTCTATAGATGAAGGGACCAGAAAGAAAGGAAATTATATTCTTTGAGAAAACAGCTGTTAATAATCCACTGATTGTTTTAAAATAAAAATTTGATTAAAAATAAGCATAGACGCATAGACAGTGTGCTGATGGCCAGAGGGAAAGGGGGCAGGGGCTGGGTAGGGGCAGGCAAAGGAGGGGAAATGGTGACATATGTAACAGTGTAAAAACAACAACAACAACAAACTTAGTGACCATAAATAAAATCGCAGAGAACTCCAAGAAGTAAATAAGTAAATAAAATAAGCACAGACAGGACTCTACTTATGGGGCTTTTGAAACAATTAAATTTGGCGAGGCAAATTAGTTTAGATGCCTTGTTAAACTATAGGTTTATAGTGTAGAATAATCACACACGTACCGAAGATAGCTGCAAAAATAACAAACAAAAAGAAACCAATGAACCATGTTTCTAAAGGAAATCAGGCTGCCTGGCTTCGCCAGTCTTCCAGGGCAGGAGCTTCTCACTTATTTGAACCAAAAAGCTCATATCTATCCTGAGATTGATCTGGTATTTTACTCCTTCCCTGGCAATCTTCTACATTTCCTCTTCCTTCTTTGTCTTTCCACTCCACCTATCTGAATTCTTTTTATTTTTATTTTTCCTGCCTTCTCCTCCTTCTCTTTTCCTAGCAGTAAAAATTAAGCGGTTAGTAGGATTTTTTTCGTTTTCCCATTGTTCATAGCTTTTCTTTTAAGTTCTAGGCCTTCACTGAGAATACAGCCAAATCCAAGCCACAGATAACTACCAGCTGACTTGCAGGTGGGCACAAATGGAGACAGTGCCACTCAACTTGGCTGTGACCCTGACTTTGACCCAATAAATCCCGGGATTCAAATATAACAAAAGGTCACTTTATGTTCTCTGATATTTAAGTATTTCATTTCATTACTGAGAGCCAGGAGGAAAATAACCTGAAGGTTCCTCAAAGGTATTTCTTATTTGGATCCCTAGCATTTTATTAAATTAGCATATCTGACTGTGAAACCAGGACTTTTTCTTTTTTTCTTTTTTTAAGGAATAATATGGGGCACTAGAGCTTTTTGTCTTTTTCAAATATTCATCAGCTTTCTCCTAGTGGTTTTGAATAAAAGAACTAAGGTCACTGGAATAAAGCTGCTTCTCAAGGAAAAAGATCTTTCACTTCGATTGTGTCAGACCTGCCTTGGTGTGTTTATCTGTGATAAATGCCTCATCTTTGTCTAGCATTATCTACCAGGGTGAAATCAACTGTATGCAATTATTACAACCAGGGGAATCATTTCTTTTCAGTGTGATATTTTAAAGAATGAATGGCTGTCAAAAATAAGCTGACAGTGAGGACAATTAAAGAGTTTTGTTCTTGTGTCGCACACAAGAACCGAAGAGCCTTAGAGAGCAAAATCGGCGGGGAATAAACAATCACTTCCCACTTGGTGTGGTGCCATCTTAATCTGGTTGACTGAGTAATCTGTAAAAATGTGAGGATGATTTTCCTGTCCTATGGTAACCCTAAGGAGATGTAGTAAAAATTAGAATTCTCTTACATGTTTTTAAAGCTTTGTTTGCTTTAACCTTGGGAAACTGGCAAGATTTAATAATGATCTCAATGGGATCATTTTAATTTCCAGTAGACAGTATTACTGCATATTAAATTTTAGGTCTATCTCAACAAAAATTAACTTAATGTTAACAAAAAATAAGGGTCTGCAAAAGGAACATGAGTGAGTACCAAACTTGGCTGCAGCGTGGTCCCTACTACACATGAGTGCTTAGTAAGTATTAGTCCTGTCTTCTCTCCCACCCTGTTTAATTCCTCACCATCGCCGACAACTATTGCAAGGATGCTACTGCTAGGATGAGCTGTACCTCGAGGTCAGTATCTGAAGTTATCCATGGCTGGCTGGCCTGACTTGGAAAGATGAAAAGAAAACAGAGATCAGATTTAAGCCACATCTCAGCACACAGACTGAAAGCAAGACAGTGTGGATCAATAACTGTTATTTGGTGCTTGTCATTCCCATAAATAAAGAAACCTGTGTGGCTGATTGGCATTAGGTGACATGTGCCCTAACATTCTAAAGTGAGGCACTACACCATCCAGATGGGACCTGTAAAAGTAGTAGTTTAAAATCCATTGTTAATTTTAGCTGATCACCCACCTCTAGCTGATGTAAGAGGTTGAGTTTGGAGACTAAAAGAGAATTATTTCTTTGCCATCCTCTGTTCCATTTCTACCCGTGGGGGCATGAGAAAGAAACACAGGGTATTTCTTTCCCTCTGAATTAGTTTCCTAAGGCTGCTGTAACAAAACGCCACAAACTGGGTAGCTTAAACAGCAGAAGTTTATCTTCTCACAGTTCTGAAGGCTAGAAGTCCAATATCAAGGTGTTGGCAGGGTTGATTCCTTCTGAAGGGTGGGAAGGATAATCTATTCCAGGCATCTCCCCTCAATTCTGGTGATTCGCTGGCAATATTTGGCATTTATTGGTTTTGAAATATATCACACTGACCTCTGCCTTCATATTCACATGGCATTCACTCTATGTACCTGTCTGTGTCCAAATTTCCTCCTTCTATAAGGACACCAGTCACACTGGAGTAGGGCCCATGCTACTCGAGTATGACCTCATTTTAACTGAACTAATTATATCTGCAATGACCCTCTTTTAAAATAAGGTCATATTCTGAGGTCCAAGGGGTTAGGACTTTAGCATTTGAATTTTGGGACAACACTCAAACCATAACATCCTCCTTCAAGCCAAGTGAGAAGGTCTGCTTTATGAGGCTCAAAGAATATTGCCCTTGTCTTCTATCATTTGAAGGACTTGGATGCCTGAGAAATCTGAAGCTGTGCCTGGAGCAGATTCAGCCTGATGACAGAGTGAAGGTGGCTGCATTGGGATCTAGTTCTTCTACCACTGAGAGCAGGGCAAAGGCAAGTGTTTCATGGGACCAAACTTGGACGAAACTTGGAGCCCTTGCCAAGAAAATCATCTGCAAGGGCAGAAGGATGCCAACAAAGGGTCTGAGCAGGACAGAGGTAAGCAGCCAATCAAAGAAGTGTGCTGCCATGAAGAGAGAACCTCAAGAAGGTTCCTAACCACGATGCCTCAGGGTTCAAAATAGGAAGAATTGGCTTTGGCTATCGGCCTTAATCAGAGGGTGTCAAGGTCCTCATGATACCAGACCAGCGAGTTAAGTCAGGCCCTTTCCTCTGATCATAAATAGCAGCTATTGAACACAGGAGAGCAAGCAAGAAAAACGGAGCCAGACATGCCACCCTCTCTCAACAACTTTCTAGCCTGGTACAGGACATGGCTGGGGGAGGGGATTCTGAGTAAGTTTGGAATTTTCATATTTCACCAGATGTGAAATTTTCATTTACTAAAATGGGACTGTTCTTGTGATTGAAAGAGACTAGAAAGTTATGATATCTATGAAACAGCCCTTCCAGGAGAGAGAAAGAACAGGTCTATGGAGCACATTTAAAAGGAAATGGTGAAAAAGAAAAAAAAAATTGCTTTTAAGACCACACCCTATCAGTCCAACTGATTTAATCAACTGGGTACCAGGACTTTATACTGTTCAAGGCGGATGGCCTGTCAGGTAGGGGCTCGATGTTAACAGTTACACAAATATATGTATTTTTCAAATTACTTCATCAGTTAGCCTCAATTTCTTCATCTAATAAGTATCTGTCATTGGGTTACTGTAAATATTTTTATTAAATGAATCTAAATAAAGTATAGAGAACTTAGCATGATCCAAATAACACGAGCAGTTTCATTATGTATGCGAGAAGGTGATCCAGGCAAGGGAAGGAAATAAACATCTGTTCTATTTAACGCCAAGCCCCAACATAATTAACCAGACATAACTGCCTATAATTTTGGCTTCAACAACAAAAAGATATTGATTACTCAAATAAAGATTCCTTTTTAAAAGTACAAGTTACTATAAGCACTGAGTTTTGACCAAAACTGAAGGAGGTCCTGATTTAGATTTAGAAGCACTTCCTTTTTGTGTAAATAAAAATCAGCACCCCATTGTACCAAGTATACTTCAGCAGTTAAGGCTGCTTGGACATCTCCAGTTCTGATAGAGGGGTTGTGTTTGAGCAATGGAGAGGTTAAGATTTGAATATCACCTATTATCCTAATATGTTGAAATAGTGTCTATTAAAATGGCATAAATGTTTTAACATTCAAAATATGATGCTTACAACATGTAATATTGTCCTGGAAATCTTTGGAATAGCAGGACTCCCTCCACCAGTTTTGAATGTTCTTGGCTAAATTTTAAAGTGAAAATTGGTTTGTGGTGCATGGCTTTGTTTTCCTCAAAGAACAACCAGGGGTATCGAAGCTTTAAAGATAGTTTGGGAAGTACCAGAGGAAAACTTTGGCTTCAATTCAAATTGGAATTGAACCATGTAAAGCAATGAAGTGTGAGAGCCCACAGACAATGCCCAGGTTTCGCATTATTTTTATTTCTAATCTCCTTTTTGTATGAAATAAGCAATTGATTTAAACAACTCCCTGTGATTTGATTTACTGGAAACCATCTCTGTGAATTTACCAGTAACAAGAGAAAGGTCAATGAGGATGGTATTAGTGCACAGGTCATGATTTCTTCTAGTTTTCTAGCATTCATCTCTGCTTTCACTAGCCTGACCTTTGACACAATTATTGTACCAAACTTCTCAATACCTTATAGATAAATCCCATTGGAAATGTCTCCATGGACAGGGCTACAGCTTCCCTTATGTCCTTACATAAGAGTTGTATGGCACATATAAACGGCATAGTGTTCAGGCTAAATTTTTTTAGATGGCAAATTTACAAGAGCCCTTTAGTATATGATGCTCCATGCTGGTAAAAGGAGTGTTAAAATCATGAAGAGTTTGAACTATTAGGGCATTAGAGAAGATCTAGTCTTACTTCCTAGTTTGACAAAGTGGAAACTGAGGTCCAGAAAATTCATATTCTCCCTCCACCCTTCTGGGTTGCATACAACCCAGAATGAGAGCACCAATATTAGAATGCATATCATTTATCTTCTGTCAGATACCCTGTTCTTAGTCACGCTGCCCCACCAGTTGTGTGAATGCATAGTTATGGATACTCATTTTTTAAGTGTTAACTTATCCAAATTTATCTTAGTATATATGTTAAATCCTATATTCTACCTGGGGCCAATCCATTTATACCATTATATTTGTTATTCAGAGTACATGAACAAGAATCATTTTCTTCCTAATGGATTTACAGTTGAGGCAAAAGTGAATTCAAATATCAAGGGGTGTATGTTCTTCTTATACTGTGTTCACTTCTCGAATGTCAAGCAGCTCAGAGAAGGTTTATATTAAAAGGCTGAAAATACAGACCTTGGAGAGGCAGCAAAAGGAAAGGAGATTTTCTCACACCTGGAAGGGAAGGGAAATCAAGGTGTCCCAAAGGTGAAAGGGATCTTCAGAAGGCTGAGCAGCAGTGCCCTGAGGAGATGCCCAGAAATGTGGAGAGCCTAGGAGGTGGAACCCAGACATAGGGGGCTCCTGCCCTAAGAATGACCCAAAACAGCAGAGCCACCAGACGTCCATGCAAACAGTAGTAGTGGGTATTTCAGCAATGAACAAGGTAGTGTGATTACTAATGACTGGAAGGACCTCTCCGGTGTTTTGGTGATGGTCAAGATCCTAGAACCTTTGTACAACTGCAAGGAAGAAAGAGCTCCAATAATGCCTAGGGTTGATCCCAACAGAGGCTCAAGGTCAGATGAGCACTGAATTAATAAATATATAAAGAGATGTGTTTCTTGAACCTCTGAGTTTGTGGAATAAGACTCATACCCACTGCACAAACCAGGCTTTTATGGTAGTGGATAGAAGATCTGCTGGCAATTAGGTAAACAGAAAAAGAAACCA
This sequence comes from Miniopterus natalensis, assembly GCF_054644295.1. NCBI lineage: Eukaryota > Metazoa > Chordata > Mammalia > Chiroptera > Miniopteridae > Miniopterus > Miniopterus natalensis. Next base: position 34,036,738 of record NC_142094.1, read on the forward strand.
TTTGAGGTTTTATCTATTCTGTGCAGTCTGCCAAATATGGTAAAGATGAAAGACTGCCAAACAAGGCACTTGACTGAACTGGCAAGAATTTGTCCCGTCTTTTTGGAAAATGGATCAGAATTATTAACTGAAGATATAATTGTGATAGAGAGACACACTGAATAAACATGGGGAAGTTTCCTACATTTGGAAGCAAGTTCTAGCAGAAGTTATATTTGCTGAGAAATGTTATGGAAACCAAGAGGCTGGGCTGGCCTTTAGTGAAATTATGAAGGAGGTTTAGTTTATCATCATGAATTCTTTGAAATTCTCCCACCCTGTTAGATTCCCATCAGAAGCTCTAACCCTGTAGCAATGCTGTCCCCATAAGATTGCCTTGGACCTTGTTTTTCTTCCTTCTATATAAAAATTTACTTCTTCTTCCAAGACACTGGAAAATAATCTGAATAAACAATAAACTGTATTTGATAACTCTGGTCTTGATTTAATATATTAAACTCAGTAAAATGTACATTTTATAGATCTACAATAAAACAAATAAATCCACGAAAAAATGTACATTTTATAAGGATCTTACTATTTTAACTTGTCCATGTGCACACATACACACAGGTAAGACTTTTAATAGGAACAGTTTGGAAACACAAGAAACACCTAATTTAAATACAGATATGGTCTCCAAATTCCAACATTCTCTCACCAACATAGCCCATATCTCATGCTCTTATTAAAAAGTGACATTGACACTCCTCCACCAAAAGATGGAATCTAAGCTTCTGCTTGGTCCTATTGGGATGATATCCCTTTGGCACCCAGCCACCATGCTGTGAGCAAGTGCGGTAGCCACATGGAAGGGCCACATCTACGTGTTCCAGCACCAGGCATAGCTAAGGAACTAGTCAACATCTGGGATCAACTGACAGACATATGAGTAAGCCATCCTTCAGGTGATTCCAGCTCCTGGCTGCCAGTAAATGGGTAGAGATGAGCTACAATGTGGATTTGTGAGAAAAATAAGTGTTGTAGTTATTTTAAGTCATTTGTCTTGGGTGTTTTTTTGTGTGTTTTTTAATGCAGTCATTGATCACTGTAACACCCTCAAACATTAACATATGGATGATTGTCCAATTTGTTTATCAGTTTGAATAGCCTTCCTAGATTTAAAAACTTTTAAAGAATAAACATTTATGAAGTTTTGGGAAATGATATAACAATCTTAATATTCACTTAAGGTACGCCTGCCAGTGTGGCTCAGCAGTTGAGCATCAACCTATGATCCAGGAGATCATGGTTCGATTCCTGGTCCAGGCACATGCTTGGGTTGCAGGCTCGATCTCCAGTAGGGGGTGTGCAGGAGGCAGCTGATCAAATGAGTCTCTCATCATTGATGTTTCTATATCTCTCTCTCCCTCTCCCTTCCTCTCTCTGAAATCAATAGACTTTTTTTTAAAAAATTCACTTAATGTATATTTGCTACCAGTGTGGAACTGGGCATGATAGTTCCTTCTGTTAGACACTGAGAGAAGAAGACAGCTTCTTTCCAGAAGTTAGTGTTGTTTAGAATGAAAACTACCAAACCAGTGTTACATGAAATGTTAAAGGGTCTTCTTTAAGAAGAAGCTAATGAACAAAATAAACTGACCAACAAAATAGACCCAGGTACATTGAAGCATGCAATAGACTTGACATATTTCGCAGGGAAGGTAGGAGGGAGGGCAGGAAGAGATTAACCAAAGAAGCTATATGCATATGTGCAAAACCCATGGACATGGACAGTAATGCAGTGAAAGCCTGAGGAAGGGGCAAGAGGAGAATGGAGAGGGCTGATGGGGGAAAAGGGTTACATCTGTAATGCTTTCAACAATAAAGATAAATTTAAAATAAATAAATGGAAGGAAGGAAGGAAGGAAGGAAGGAAGGAAGGAAGGAAGGAAGGAAGGAAGGAAGGAAGGAAGGAAGGAAGGAAGGAAGGAAGGAAGGAAGGAAGGGAGGGAGGGAGGGAGGGAGGGAGGGAGGGAGGGAGGGAGGGAGGAAGGAAATAAAACTAATTGGTGAACATGGATGTCACAACCCTCTGATAGCATACTGAGTAGTTCTGACATGGTCAGGTTTTTAATATTAGGGGCACAGAGGGAATGCTAAGAAATTCTTACCTTGAAGAAATAAGCACTGATTAAGAGAGACTGAAGGAGCTATAGGTGCTGAGATATAAAAATCACTTCCTAACTCCACTGCTTAAATGGGAGTTCCCCTCACCCCTAAAAGTTTGTGGCCCAATGACTAGGTACACAAGGCCACAGGATAAACATGGTGGCACATTTCCTACATATAAGAGCAGAGGAATAAAACATTTTTACAGTAAAATCAACATCAACATATTCTAGATTAGAAAACAAAATGCATGGGAATTTATGAGAAAAACAAGGCTCCTCCAAGAAATTCTGAAGGAGACTGCTTTATGTCTTAGCCCCTGGGGTACTTTTTAAATTCTATCTTTATCATCTTGCACGATTCCTCCACATTTTACTTATAATTCTAGTTAGCCATCCAAACTATACTGAACTACATCTTAAATCTTTAATATTGACTTGATCACTTTCTTTATCTATCCTACGGTTTTCTGAGGAACGCTTGTGAAGGGCTGGTTCAGGGTATACTATCCTATAAGTAGCAGTAAAAAGATAACTAATTAAAGATACTGGTCACTCTTCTAACTGTAGTTTGGGTAATCAACTAGAGCTATGGGTAAAGTGTGGAGAAATCTAATAAGACAGGGATGACTAAATTGGGAGAAGGCTTAGTGAGCAGAATGAGATGGCAATCAGAAACTAGGCACTGGGGCTGGGTAAGGGATAGCAGAAGAAAAAGTCTGCAGGAACATGGGATGTGAATCTGGGAAATCATTTATACCCTAAATTTACTCTAACTTGATCCTTCCCAGGGGATTTTCTTAGAGGACAACAATCCTGTGTGATGTTAAGTGTTCTGCATGGAAAAAAGAAAATTGGAGCAGGAGACAGGGAGACGGGCTCCATGGCACAACTATGGGAAATGCTGATTTTAACAGAATTTTTAACGTTTCCTGAAAGCAGTATTTCTCAGGGTCCTTAATATGTTAACACATGCTGTATATTTCCAAGATGGGAATATGACATATAGCGCTCCCAACTATGACCTTTTTCATGCTGTAAAATTAAGTCTTCCCAAACACATTTTGGATAATGCTACTCTAAATCAAAGTGCAGATTATGAGCTGTGAACAGTTAATCTAGAAATTATAATTTTAGAAAGTAACGATCTCACAGGTTTCACTGATTCTTGATGGAGTAGGAAGCATGGCTAGATCATTGCAGTTAAAGGGTTACATCTTCTTTCACGGATAGAAGAGGTTGGAAAATAAGCAGGTTGGAAGGTCTCCTTTGAGACTCCATGAATTAGAGCAGAGAGATGATAGAAAGTTTGTGAACTAGACATAAGAAGAAATCAAAGTGATATCATTGTGAGAAAATTTTCCTGGCTTAATAGCCAGTTGGAGAACAATAATAGCTTTCGTTGCTATAATGCAGAAAAACAAAATAATAAGTACAGAGGCATCTCACAGTCTATCTCTTTTCTCAGTTTACTAAAACACATTGGATAAATTATGGATAAATTACATGTTTCTCAAGTGTGGCCCATAGCCTCAGGAGGCTCCTTGGTATTTTGCAAGTTGATTTTTTTTAAGCCGGGCTATTTTTAGTTTTACAAGCTAGTGACCTAACTTCACAGTCATATCTAATAGATGATATGATTAAGGGTTATTTGCCTAATAACTTGATCAGGTCACTCTAACTTGATCATTCCCAGGGGATTTTCTTAAAGGACAGCAATCATGTGTGATGTTAAGTGTTCTGCATGGAAAAAAGAAAACTGGAGCAGGAGACAGGGAGATGGGCTAACTTATCAAGTGAATTATTAAAGTTATAAAGACTAAGTGTTAATAAACCTAAATTAGTGCATTATGAGAGTTTACTGACTTTATTCATTCAGTATTTTACCAAAAAAATTGGCATCCATGTGGCAATTTTGGAAAGCTCAATTGCACATGCAACATGCAGATACACAAAATTTCTTTTTTTCTGCAAGGCAGCACTGCAAAATGCTGCCTCGGCTTGGCCACGGTTTTCAATTGCCGCTGCTCTTTTTAATTACAAATCATTGTCATTGTGAAGGCATCATCTCTGTGAATTTCATTTGTGATGGGTTAGATTGTTAATGCTGCAATGGTGCCTACATATCTCAACATTAAGCCATAATTTTCCAATGATCAGTGCCTAGAACCTGTATGCAATGGGGTGAAATCCTACATAGAGGTAATACACAAATACTGGCAACAGGTATTTACCCATTTGCCTTTGAACTGCTTTAGGAAATAGATGATATTCAGGAAAAGTAGAGAAGTAAAATAGCATTTTCTGTTATTTTAGAAGTCTGAAAAGAATCTTTAGTTAATCGTTCTGGCCTGAAATGTGCACTGCACTTCTGTCAGTGAAAAATAATTTTATTCAATCATAGTAACAGTGACATAAACAAGAGCCCCTGGCTGAGAAGAACAGAAAGTATAAGTTTTAAATCTTACAGAGCTGGCAGAGCATTTAATACAGTGCAACTTCATAATGCTTTAACACTTGACCAATAAACAAAAGAGCGGCACCCAGGCTCATTCATCTCTAAACCTACATTCTTGTCCCCTTGCCAATTACAGTGCATTCAATAAAAAGGCATATTAAATGTTTGTTGAAATTAATTACTTTCTGGATGTTTGAGTTCCTGCACACACATACGTGGAAATACCTATCGCCTAGATGATGTTCCCCTGCAGATGGCTTTCCTGATTTCCCCTCACTGCAAGGACGAATGCTGTCTTTTCTCCAAGTTCCCTTACCCCTCCCCTGGCATGCTTCAATCATAGCACTGAGCCTTTGGAAATAATCTCTTCAGTGAGTTTTCTCCATCCATTCCTGTGAATTCTCAACGACTGTGTCGGACTGAATTTTGTTCCCCCAGGACTTAACACAGTGTCTGGAATACTGTAGACACACATTTTAATATTTACTGAGCTACACTGACCCAAAATAGCACTAAGATTGGGGTCTTAAGGAATGGTGGCTTGACTTTAGAGATAAGGGGGACTCTCTTTTCCTACTACGAATGAAATGGATAATTTAATGACAAAATGAAATGCCTGATATAGAACAGGCTTAGAAAACAGCACAATATCTTGAACATAGTAGAATTAAATAAACATCTGATGAATATATAGGGAGAAACAAGGCTCAGTAACTGTAATTTGAAACTCTTATAAGTGCCTGGGAAAACAATTTAACTGCAATCTGGACATTCTTTCACAATTAAGTAAAGACATGATTGTACTTAGGAAAGTTTTCCACAAGGGTTGCAATGAAAATGTTTTCTCATTTAAAAATTTTTATTTAGCCAGAAGACTCTGTCCCATAGTAATATAGATGTGGCTTTTTAGCTAGGCTATTTAGCAATAATTTTGCAAAGAAGTAACATACATGGTGGGAAATTACAGTGAGTTCCTATCATATAATAATCAAAGGCACTTCTGATCCAAGAAGTAAAAACATCAGCCTTACCCTATATCACTTGAAAACAGGAAGAAGGCAAATATTTCAACCCAGGCTCTGTACTTTGTTTATTTTCAGCCCAGAGCCACATCTAAGTCACATTGCACTCCAGAGTCGGTCAGAACTGCGGGATTAAACAAGTAAGTGTGAGGTCACAGATCCGCTTTCTCAGTCCTTCATCTCTTTAGTCCCACTGCCCTTGGAAATACGTGCAGTAAGACCCAAAGCTGACCGCTGTCACCATGCGGGCAGCTTCATCATCGATGGCGAGCGTCACCCAGACTGGCAGGCTCAGAAAAAAATGTTTTCAAGATCATTTCTCCCTATAGAAGCCCAGTTACTTACAGCTGGGATTTGATTGCTATCAGTACTCTTTTAGGAATGATAATCCTCACTGCCAAGCTACAACCGACAACTCTGGTTCATAAAAAGAAAGATAACACCATCTTACACTGGCTGATATGATAGGGACCTGATAGGGCCCTCTGGGGCAACTCAAAAAGTGATGATACATAGATAGATGACAGGTGATAGATAGATAGATGATAGATAGATAGATAGATAGATAGATAGATAGATAGATAGATAGATGATAGATAGATAGATAGATAGATAGATAGATAGATAGATAGATAGATAGATAGATGATAGATAGATAGATGATGATAGATAGATAGATAGATAGATAGATAGATAGATAGATAGATAGATAGATAGACAGATGATAGACAGATATAGATGATAGATTAGATAGATGATAGATAGATAGATAGATAGATAGATAGATAGATAGATAGATAGATAGATAGATAGATAGATATAGATAGATGATAGATGACAGATGATAGATAGATGATGATAGATAGATAGATTATAGATAGATATGATAGATTAGATAGATAGATAGATGATAGATAGATAGATAGATAGATAGATAGATAGATAGATAGATAGATAGATAGATAGATAGATGATAGATAGATAGATGGATGATAGATAGATAGATTTTAAAAATGCCTGCACCCAGCAGTGGCTCCCAAAAGACAACAACAGCTTCTTCCATCAGCAGTAATCAGTAAGTGTGCTTCTCTCAGAAAGCAACATCGAGAATTTAAAAGCAGAACCAAAAGCAACAGGGTGAGAAGAACATGCAATGCAACGAAGCCTATCGCCCTGCAGAAACCCAATTAACATTCATTGGCAATGTGCACAGGCAAAAGGAAACAATGTTTTTTGTTCTTCCAGAGCTTTAAAAAAATGTCTAAAATTTCCTTTTTGTATTTCTAAAGAACCCACACACTTCGTTCCTAAAAAAATCAGATTTTATTATTATTCAAGTATCCCTTCCTGCATATTTTAAGGCTGGCTTTTTTAACCTAGAAAACACGTTACAGCCATTCACTTAGTTTAAAATAAGTACTGCTCAGTCGTTGAGTAGTCTCTCTAGATTGTCAAGTGACTCGAGTCATCTAAAGGGACAAGTCTGACCAAACAAAAGGCTGCCTTTTTATAACTTAACCTATTTTGTTGTGGATGGTACATTTGAAACTTTAAGTAATCACACCTGTTTTCTTATTAGGTTAACATGATTGGTTCCTGTTTAAAAGTTTTACAAAAGGGTCCAAACTGAAAAACCCTTCAATGGCTTTACTTCTTAGAATAAAATCCAAATTTCTTAACATGGTTTACAATGTGAGTGGTGGCAGCAGCAGAAATAGTAATGATGTCTGTAATCGCAACTCCATTCTAAGCATTTTCCATTTAGTAACTCACCTAATCCTCACAGCTACCCTATGAGGCATATGAGGCAAAAAATTATACACACATTTCTCTGATAGTTCAACTGATACTTCTTTCTTTTCAGATTTAACCCATTGGATTTAATTATTATTCAAAGTGTGTATACATTTTTTGTGGATACCCTATACTTTCGGTAACCCATTTTGCAGATGAAACAAGAAAAAAATAAAGTGATGTACCTTGAACCCAGGATCTTTGGCTCCTTGGTCCATGTTCTTATCTCTAAGTTTACTGCCTCCCTACGTGACTTAAACTCTCTATATTTCTGGAAACTCATTGCATCGCCACACTCTCGGTCACTTCCTATATTCCAGGTTTATAGCCTTTCCTTCTGGGCCTCAAACATGCCAATGTCTTCCCCCAGGTCGGTTCTTTACCCATGTCCATGCTTCTGTCTTAAACGCTCTTTCCATTCTTAGGACAATTTACTCATCCTGAGTGTCTCAGTTTAAATGCCACCTCATAAGACTTGTTACCATTGACTATCCATCTAAAAGAAACCCCTTCTTCTCCCCTTCATTTTCTGTTCTAGCACCTTTATTACTTTCTTAGCACTTATCACAATTTGAAATGTTACCTTTTTTATTTGTTCCACAATATAGGGCTTGCCTCTATTACTAGGCCAGAGGTTACACATGACCAAGACCACTGTACACTAGGGGCCTAGAATATGACTGGCACAAACTAGGCACTCAATAAAGGATTAATTGCTGATGAATAAATTAGTTAATTATTGGTCCTTAAATATGTTTTTAAATGTGTGCTTTAATTCTGAAGATTGGTGGTACTTTCCCAGACACACACAGAGAGTTGGAATGGGTGATTTGGAAGAGAGGTATTGAATTACCTGGCGGTGGAAGTGTCAATGAGAGGTGATGTTTAGTTAGTATGGCGGTTGTGGGCAGGATGCAAGTACGGAATAGATAAATACACACACATCATTCAGAGTAATTTGCAACCTTAAAAATGATTCTACTTTTTCAAGGCTAATTATCAACAAATCACTCCTTGAATATCACCACTTGTGGTTCCTCCCAAAGTAACTCAGTCGGAACCATCAGGAAGCACCGTTAGAAAGACCCTCCCTGCCCTGAGTTGGAAGCTGCTACCCTGTCACTTGCGATCATTTATCTTTATTCCACTTGCTGAAACCACGAAGAATCCATAAAATACACAAATAACTTTGTTCCAATACACAAATAACTGTCCCTGTCAAAGTACCCAGGATGGAGCACAATGCTGCTGGTGGGAACAAATAGTTCAGAGTAAGGCAAAAATAGCATGCCTTCCTTTAGTGATTCTACACTTTTTCTCAAGTGGTCACAAGTCCTTTAGTGAATAAAACAGGATAAAAATAAATAAAACAACACAAATTTAAAAATATGTTCATGTATTTATGTACACAAACCACATCTCCTGGTTGACTCATAGAATACTTATAGACAGTCCCTGCATCTTTTCACAAATGCTTCCACGGGGTCACTTCCAGTTATAAAATATGTTTCATGGTTGCTTCCAGGGGGTTGTTTTTCCATCAATTCCCCATTAAACATCTGTCATTTAGTTAGTGGTCTCAATTGTGGGTGAATATGTCCCCCAGGAGACAATAGGCAGTGTCTGAAGACATTTTTAGTTGCTCTAACTGGTAGGGAAGAGGGGTGCTATAGGCGTCTAGTAGAGGCCCAGATGCTGATAAACATCCTCCAATACACAGGAAAAAACCTCTTCCCATACCCCCGCGTACAAGACAAAGAATTATCAGACCCAAAATGTCAATAGTTCCAAGGTGAGAAACAGCCCTGTGATTCTCAGTGGGAGCAGTACTGCCCCCTTGTGGGGACTTTGGAAATTTGCAGGGTGTTTTTTGGTTATGATGTCCCGTAATCCAAGGGAATCATACAATGGAGAACTATTCTACAACCTACACAGCTTTCAAATCTCTCACTGGCCATTCATGCAGCAGAGAAGTGCATACATAATTCTCTAAGCCTAGAGCATAAATCTATTTTACATATAAACAAAATATTTACCTTTGTGTGGTCTTAAATTACATTAAGTTTGTCAGAATGCAACTACATGTAAATTAAGGGAAATCGGTACTTCCTTTTGTAAGGAACTTTATACAGTTGTTCACCAATTTGGAAAATCGGGTTACTTGGCAGAAACACCAACACACCAATGTATGTTTTCAGTTGTTATGTGAAATGATTCTAAGAGGAGGTGCAAGCACTTTACATCTTCGGTCCAATCCACTGGGTAGTCCTTTCCATGTGGTCATCTCCAATGTGAACAATCCAAGCACTTGCTTATTTAAAACACATACTACTTGATTATATTTTCTTTTCTCTTCTTTTTTGTTTATATTATCATTAGAATACTATGTACACATACACACACATAATTATGTGTGCAGATAGGCTATGTTATCTATGATTCCATTTCAGGGTAGTCAGGAAGCATTAGGAAACATCTGATATGACAGGAGAGCATGGGGTATATATGCATGGATTGTAATTCACTACTCTTGCCCATCAGTCTTTTGAGAACTTGATTGTGTTTTCCAATATAATTACCAACACTTACAGCATCTTGCCTTCTGCAAGTTTGAGTAAGATGCCATTGGCATCTTGACCCAAATAATTAATAAAGATGCTTAATACAGACTGGATGACTAATGCTAGGTGGTAAAATTCACTTTTCTGCATTTGCTCCATGGAATTCCACATCTACCTTTTAAACTACTTTTATACCACTTAATACAAAAATGGCCCTGGAAAATTTCCACAAAACAAGGGCCAATCACCCTTCCAATGGAGCCACCCTTTGCTGACTGTTCTGCCCCTACTGAAGGCACTTCCATATTTCCAGTCAACTTTCTTTAAAATGAAATGGCTGTTTGAATTATTTCTCAAATCTCTTCCAACAATGAGAAGACAAACTTTCTTTTTAAAAATTTGATGACAGATGGACAGGAAGCCAACAAAGCAAAGGAACATACAATCTCAAGAAGAATGGAGAACGGATACTGCTGTCTGGGTTATGTGAGTGTTCTGACAGATTTTTCTTTTCAAAAGCTTCAATAAGTCTATATTGAACAATACATCATTTAATCTTCAAGAAGCCCAAAACCATTCCCAGAAATCTATATTTTTTGAAGCATCTCATATGAGGAGTGTTTGAGAATTAAGTATACTAAATACTAAAATTTATGCCATCATAAATTTTAAAATTATATTTTCAAATAACTGGACTTCCTTTATTACATAATTTATTTTATATAGAACCATATCACTAATAAGACTATTTCACTAATTCATACTGTCTCTCGAGCTTTTCTTAAATGTTAAAGAGAAAGTTCGAGTTTTTAGTGGTAAGAATAAAATGTCTATCTGGAATACATTAACAAAAATCCTCTAGTTAGGTTACAAAGAATGGGTTGTGCACCTGATCTTGGGGTACAAATGAGAGAACTATTTAGAATTTGACCTTTAAATATATAAAATAATGTCAACTTAAAAATAGTCTATGTCTAAATATAACCGTGCACTTTTAAAATGTATAATTTTAGTTGATTGAAACATTTAGAGCTTATCTTAGTTTATATTTTGACATGGTCTGAATAAATGTGCGAAAAAAAATTGTCTGCATCGTAATACACCTATTTGATGCTCATTCCACTTGTTCCTTGTAACCCTAAAGAAACAATTTACTAAAATTATAGGCAAGTGAAGTGTTGAAATTACAGCATAAAAGTTCCTTTCACCCTAAATTACAGGTAAGAAAACTACAGTCTGTAGAAATGAAAATCACTAGTTGTCTCTCATTTTAAGCTCAATTTTGCTTCCCTGTAAATCTTTATAAATTCATACTATGAAAACTAGAGAACCAAAACCACCAAGTATCTGTGACATTTCATGGAACCACAAGGGTCTAATACTTTCATTTGAACCAAAGAACTATCAATAAACACCTTATCATTTGATGAATAAAATAAGGTGTGGGAGGAGGAAAGGGCAGCTAGAAGCAGCAGGTGGAAATGCCTCTATAAAACCTTCTATCAATACCTAGACATCCAGCCCTCACCTCATCCAAAACCTCTTTTCAGAGGGCTCAGCAGACTTCAGAAGTCACAGCTTTATATCTTGGGTTTGAAGAAAGATTTAAAAACAACAAAACACAAAACAACTGAGTTGAACACAGCCCCACCCCACACCAGTTTATGTCTATGTGGAACCTATGAATGTGACCTTGTTTGGAAATAGGGTCTCTACAGATATATTCAAGATGAGGTCATCCTGGGTGAGGGTGAGTCCTAAATTCAATAAATTCAATGACTTTGTTCCTATAAGAAGAGGGAAGTCTGAACACAGACACACCCTTAGGGAAGAGAACCATAAAGGCAGGGACTGGAGTGATGCACCTACCAGCCAGGAAACACTAAAGATTTCAGGCAACCACCAGAAGCTAGGAAGTGACAAGGAAGGTCCTCCCCTAGTCTTCAGAGAGACCATGGTGCTGCTAACACCCTGGATTCAAGCTTCTAGTCTTCAGAACTAAGAGAGAATAAATTTCTGTTGTTCGAAGCCAGGCGGTTTGTGGTAATTTGTCATAGCGGCCCCGGGAAACAAATACATTTGGTCACCCTCCTTAATGGATACATTTACAGAGATGCTTCTCCAGGGTGGTCTGGCAAACTTCCTGGTACCACATTTCCCAACTCTGTTAGGTCTGAATCTTTGGGGGTGGAGCTAGGAATCTTCATTGTAACAGTCCCTGTGAGATGTTCACATGAGTCTAAGAAGCACTGGGCATCTGAGTGACCTAAGGTCCTGCCCCTCGCCAGTTTCTTCAGATTTGTCCCTATGCCCCTGCTGTGATTATTATTTAATACAGTTAGGGCCCTATAACCAGATAGTCCTGGGCCAGCCAGCCTCTGAATAAGTCACTTCATGTGTTTGGCCTGAGTCTCCTCATCTATGCACAACACATGGAATAGGTTCTGCCTGGAGGCAACAAGAGAAAACATGGGATGGCTGAGAAGAGCAAATGAGGCAGCAAGCAAGTGCCTTGCCCAGAGTAAGCTCTTACCAAAGCTGAATTAGTATTTCTTACTTTCCCATCGTAGCTGAACTAAAGTTCTTTCTGGATCCCATTTGTCACCTGGGGACAAGCCTGACTGTCTCCAGAACACTAGTATAAAAACTACAAAAGCAATGGCTATCGTTTGCTTTATGCTTATGATAGATCTCTTGCATAACATCGGTTAGTTTTAGGTCGCTGTTTTTACTCGTGTTTTACAGGCAGGAAACTGAAGTTCAAAGAGGTTAGGCAACATGATTAAAATATTAGAGGCATTAAACCCAAGCACAGCCTCTGCTATTAGCCTTTTCAATATACAGCTGTGTGTACTTGTTGTCTAGAAGGGAAAAGAATACCAGAATGTTTCCTTTAGGCCTTCCCAGATAATGAGTTTATTTTATAACATAATCTATGCTAATATGTCATTAACACACTAGCTTGCATTAGTGTGCCTGATTGTACTTTATATGCATAGAAAACTTAACTTGAATAGAAAAAGAAAAAGCAAAAAAAGAAAAAGAGGAAGGAGCCAGAGAAAATCATTGGTTAATCCCTGGCTATTTAAGGATCTGGAGATCAGCAGCAGCAGTACGTAAGAGCTAATTACAAATACAGAATCTCAGGCCCCTCCCCAGACCTGTTGATTCAGAATTTGCAATTAATAAGATTCCATATACAACTTAGTTTGAGAAGCCCTGCGTTTATTCAGCTCAGAGAGCAGAGAGCTGCAGAGGGGGTCTTGACACAGCTAAATCTAGTACAAGCGCGGCAGGTTTCTAATGTGACAAGGTGGTGAAGGAGGCGGTGTGAAATTTGTAGAAAGAAAACTGAGACTATCCCTATGACAGGACATGTCCTAAATATGCTTATGTCAGAGTGTCACCCGTGATTTAGGAAATGACTCTGAAAATAGGGTCAGAGCTACTTCAGTGAACAGAATTAGAACCAAGGATGGAATTAGAAATACAAGAAAAATATGTATTATATATTCGGCAAGTAAAGTCAGAATCAGTCAATAGGAACAATGAGAGTTAACATTTATTAGATGACTATATGAGGCACTACTCAATCTGTTTCATGCGTGAGCTCATTTAACTTCAACATCCTTATGAGGGTTTTAATAATTGAAGAGTCTGGTGTTGTGGATGTATTGTTACATGATAGTGGCAGGCTAGTAAGAACAGAACCTGGCTATGGATCTCCCCAATACTTCATATGTCTTCTCACACCTTAGTTGATTGACTAACAGGTCACACTGCCTTGGGAGAAATAAAATCTGTAATAGTATGTGTCCAGTTGAAAAGCTCAGATACAATAAAACCAGTCTCTAAATTGCAAACAGCCACTGAGAATACACAAAAGTATAAGCTTGATGTCAACTTGGGGAGACAGACACAGAGAAAGTTCAGTGAAAGCACGTTCCCCTCCAGCCTAAAGGTTTGTGAATTGAAGTCTACTGCAATGTTGGAACATCTACAGAAAGCCCCCACCGAAATCTCTAGACCCACAGTTTCACCAGGTATGAAAAATTATGACTTCATCATTTCAGAAGACTGAACACTAAGTAGACAATGCAAAGAGGAAGAGAAAAGCTTTGGAAAATTAGGCTTCCAGGCTGATGGAATAGGACAACTGTTCGTAACCCCTGTCCGTGGAGAGGTCCCAGCTGTGCAGAACCTCCATTCGGAGTGGCTCTACCTGGGCCTCCAGTGTCTCTTCCTGAGCTTGACACAGCCGGTCTACCGAACATTTCTGCCTTTTTACCGTCCCCCGCCCCAGGCAATTCATGGCAGTGTTTCACTTAAACCCAGGGCCTTTAAAAAACAAGCTCTTCTAAGCAACTTACACAGATGGCCTTCTAGAGTTGGTTGGGATGCTAACCTGAGTAGCAGCACATTTCGTGTCCTTTGCTCTGCAAAATCATAGTGTACATTTTATATATTTTGAAAAACATGGAAACTGCATCTAGCCATCTCATTACATTTGTCCCATTGTTCCAAGTTACAAATGTCTACTTTCCCTCACTTCACTCATTGCTGAAGATGAGTTCAAAATAGATGTAAGAGGGGCTAGAACGGCAAATAGGAGACATGGGACTGTCACTAACAAGCTTCGTGTCATTGGTAAGTCACAATTGCTCTGAGCCTCGAGGTTTTTGTCTGATTCTTCATCACTAATATTTTGTTACTCATAGAAGGTGAACAAGGACATCTCCTAAAATCCTTTCTAGGTATAAGGTTTTATGCTCTGTTTATACCAGAACTAAAGTTTATAAAAAGCTTTAAACTGTTTAAACCTTCCATTGTTATGCACTTGCTAGCACTTTTATTGATTTATTTATTTTTTCTTTGCAGGTATGTTGATCAGTGACTCTTTATTTATTTATTTATTGAATTGATTGGGGTGACATTGGTTAAGAAAACCATACAGGTTTTAAGTGCACAGCTCTATAACAGATCATCTGCATACTGCATGATGGGCTCACCACCCAAAGTCAAGTCTCTTTCTGTCACTATTTAAACCCTCTTTGCCCTCTCCCACCTTCCCCAACTCCCCTTTCCCTCTGGCAGTCACCACACTGTTGTCTGTGACTGTTTATTTTTTTTTGGTTAATCCCTTCACCTTTTTCACCCAGCCCTCCAACCCCCTCCCCTCTGACAGCTGTCAGTCTGTTCTCTGTATCTATGAGTCTGTTTCTGTTTTGTTTGTTAGTTTATTGCGTTCATTAGATTCCACATATTAGTGAAATCATATGGTGCTTGTTTTTCTCTGACTGGCTTATTTTACTGAGCATAATGCTTTCCAGATTCATCCATGCTGTCACAAAGGTAAGATTTCCTTCTTTTTTACGGCTGAGTAGTATTCCATTGTCTAAATGTACCACAGCACTTTTATCCACTCATCTACCGATGGGCACTAGGGCTGCTTCCAAATCTTGGCTATTGTAAATAAGGCTGCAGTGAACATAGGGGCGCATATATTCTTTCGAATCAGTGTTTCAGGTTTCTTCAGATATATTCCCAGAAGTGGAATTCCTGGGTCATAAGGCAGTTCCATTTTTAAATTTTGAGGAAACCTCATATAGTGACTACACCAATCTGCATTCCCCTTTCTCCACACCCTCACCGACACATGTTGTTTGTTGATTTGTTGATGGAGCCATTCTGACAGGTGTGAAGTGATACCTCACTGTGGTTTTAACTTGCATCTCTCTGATCTTTAGTGATGCTGAGCATCTTGTCATATGTCTATTGACCATCTGTATGTCCTCTTTGGAGAAGTGTCTATTCAGGTCCTTTGCCCATTTTTTTTATTGGATATTAACCCCTTATCAGATGTTATCATTGGCGAATATGTTCTCCCACTCAGTAGGCTGCTTTCCCATTTTGTTGATGGTTTCCCTTGCTGTTAGTTTGATGTAGTCCCATTTGTTTATTTTTTCTTTTGTTTCCCTTGCCGAAAGAGACATATCAGAAAAAAATACTGTTACGAGAGATGTCTGAGGTTTTACTGCCTATGTTTTCTTCTGGAATTTTTACGGTTTCAAATCTTACATTTAAGTTTTTAATCCATTTTAAGTTTATTCTTGTCTACAGTGTGAGGAGGTGGTCTAGTTGATTGATTGATTGATTGATTTTGCATGTACCCATCCAATTTTCTTAACACCATTTAGCACTTTACACTCACATCATCTTTTCTTATTCCACAAGCATGTATGGAGTATTCCCTATATACAAAGCCTGATGGGAAGGAATTATCACTATTCGTTTTTTATAGCTATGGAAACTAAAGCTCAGAGAGATGAAATAATTCATCTAAAATCACACAGCCAGTATGTGCAGGAGGAGCCAGAGTTCAACCTCAGGTCTGTGACTGTAAAGACCATTGTTTTAATTATCACAACACATTCTCTATAAAACTAGGCTAAAATTTCTGAGGTTATTCTTTCTACTCTCCGAAAACAGTTTCACTTTTTGGCTTCAACTTCATGATTGATTACCTTTAACATGACTGTCTGCAAAGTTACCTTTCAGTAAATCTAGTCCAATATTATCACAATGGTCAAAAAAAGAAAAGAAAACTCTACTAGAGGTTACCATCCTATAAAAAGAAAGCACTGAGTAGTTCCAATACCATATATGTCCAAATCTTCCCACTAGTCTTTAAAAAAAAAAAAATGTAGCTGAGAGACTTGGAATTTAGTATTTCCCAAGTGGCAGCAAGTTCCTCAGAATCCTTAAAGTTTCAAAAATGCATTTTGATGAAAGAAAAACAAACCATTGTGATTCTTGAAGAAAAACTTTAGTTACTTAAGAGCATTATATACAAACAATTTTACACTGAATTCAAAAATCACATTGTAGGAATTCAATAGGTTTATTGAACTTAAAAATATAAAATAAAATGAAGCAAAAAGCACAATACGGACTTTCTAAATATGAAAAACAAAAGGGCATGTAATCATTGCTCCAAAAAGTGTTCTCATGAAAGCAACTCAAGTGTAAAAAAGAAATAAATAAGAACTTTCCCCATGTCACTGCTATGGTTACATGATTGATTTTTTTTTTTTAATTTTGTCTTTAATATGGGAAATTAACTTCGTCAATGCCACCAGCATATCTTTATTTTTAATAGAAAGGGCTCTCTCTTCTATTAATTAGAATCATTATTTCATATAGAAAGTGTTTGCATAATCACATAAACTAAAAGGGTCACACAGAAAATGAGCAGCTCAATTTTGGGAATTTATCCCATATATAAATAAAAAACTATGAGAAACGGTGTAAAAGAATATTAGTTGCACCATTGTTTATGCTTACAAAAAACAAATAATAGCAATATTAACAAGCTGAAGTACAGTACTATGGGACAGCGCATGGCTATTAGAAAGACCAACGTGGGCTGATCTGGAAAGAATCCTAGGAGCTACTATTAAACAAAAAACAGCAGGATGCTAAACAGTTTTGTGGAACGATTCCCTTCGGGTTAAAAAAAGAAAACCACCCAAAAACTCCAAATGGGCAGGGAAGTTCTCTCTACAGGAAGGTTTGCGTAAACACACAGAAAGGCTAACATTAGCTGCCGGCTGGAGGACAGCTGGGGAAGATACGGAGGAAAAGATGATTAAATTGTGCGTATCTTTTTATTGTCTGACAACCAGCATGCATCACTTTGGCAATGAAAACCATCGAGGAAGAAGCTATAGCCCAAGGAAAGATGAAAATCAGCAAATTTGAGATGCAGTGCGTACTCCTAAGTACAGAAAGCGTGCCCAGATTTTAACGTGATGAGTAGGGATGCAGAACCACACACAAAAAACCGTTTCCCCTGATTTCTTTACAATCAAGAAACCCAGAGTCCACAGCCTGTCTCATTTTGTGTGGACATCTCTCGCGATGCCCTGGAGCCGGAGGGCCAGGCTAGATAACTAGAAGATTTCAAGGCAGGATGCTTCAAACTCTGCCTCTGTACTTCAGGGATTTGTCTTGATAACCAGAAAGATCAGAGAAAACGAAGGTCCTACTACCTGTCTCCTGCTTCACCATGTCTAATAGAGACTAAACTTTCTTCTTGGGCCCTGCAGACAACAGAAAGCATAGCCTACCTTTGATTCACCCTTGGTCCTGTCTCTGTCACAGACTGGATAACATTTCTTTTCCTAGCCTAGAAAAATATAAATTACTGCCCCCAAAAGCATTTTTATATACTGACAGTTTCAAATGAATATATCCCAGAGTTTCAAAGCACTTTTCACAAAGGCAATTCATTCTCATATCGGGGGTCCAAGGGTGCTCTGTTTTAACTTTCTCCGTTTCCCGTCCTGCTTGTTTATCTAGGCCGCGTCTAACACAGTATCTGAGTAAGGAGACCGATTAAAGAGGCTAAGTCATCACATTAATTCAGCACTGACTTCTTTTCACCCACCATACAACTTCATTTTTGGCACTGACCCTTGGTTACTGGGACAAACTAAAATAAGAACATTTCTCCTCAGCGTTAAGTCACAAATGATGCCATCAGCAAAACTACTTCACTTCCAGTCCCCTGGGGGTTTCACAGGAGAGAGGTCACAGACTGAATGAAACGGCCTTTTACAGGAAGGCTGAATGGCACTTTCCAATGGAGTATTGATTCAAAAAGTAAGGTCCATTGGGTATGACCCACAGTTTTTACCCTAAAATCAGTGAGAGGTGGTTGATATTTACAGAATCCCATAAAACACTTTGCTTTGCTTTTGAAAATATCTAGATGTAAATAATCACATTAACTAGATTGTTTAAATTTTTTTCTAAGAAGGACCTCAAACTAACTGAAAGAGGCCATGGTAAGAGTTACTTAATCATATTCTAGAATCAAAGAATTGCAAGAGAGACCAGCCAACCTATTAGAAGCCATAGAAGTTTCTTCTCAGAGCTGGTCTTTTTCCTATAATAGCTGACTTTCCGTTTTTTATGTGGTGAAGGGAGTGAGCAGGAAGCCACTTTCGGTATTATGCTCTGAACCCACACACATATTTTTTACTATTAACTTTCCATTCTGTCTCTCAGCCAAGTATGAGTCCAGAGGGTTCCTCACAGGGGCTTCAGGAATTTCCCTCAGCCTGAGACAGACGTGCAAAGGCCCTGCCACGCAAAGCGCGCTGTTCCATTCTCTTTTCTTAAGGAACACTTCCCTTTGGCTTTTTAACACATTCCCCAGATTACCACTAACTGAAAAAATAAAATATCGTACGTATTCGATGATACACTCTCCAAGCGCTTGAATTCTCACAGTAAGAGTGTTATGCTTGAAAACAGACTTTAAAATTCAACTAAAGGCCATTTCAAACTACTAGGTGTGCAATTGTTTAAATGTTGTTCTCCTGCTGCCATCTTGTGGTCGTTGTTGAAATCGCCATCACGACTTCTCTCCCTCTCTCCTACCCTCCGCCTCCATTCCCTCTTACCTCCCATCTTTTGGAGTGTACCAGAATATATTTAAAACTTAAAAACTCCCTTTTTAAGTAGACAGAAAGACAGCCTTCATTATGCTCTGAAAGGAAAAGGGGTCATTGCCAAGTCCTCCTGCTGCCTGTAAAATATTCCCTCTTCTCCTTATATATGTATTTTTTCATTTATACAGTGTCATTCTTTTAACATTTTTTAAAACCTCTTTGTCACAGTTTAGATTAATGTAGTGTATTCCTCCAAGCAAAGGGCATACAGAGTACAGGAAAATAAATTTTTATTTTATGAAAGCTTCTCCCTTCCCAACTTTTCCCAAAGAAAAAAAGAAAGAAAAGCATCTTGTATTTCTGGCTTAAATGTCACACTATCCCCCTTCGGAGCCACAGGCGCCGCCCCTGGGGATCTCAGGAAGAGCCCTGGGGAAGGGATGAGACACAGTCTGGGAGGAGAGCTCCCAGCGCCGGGGCTGCGGGAGGCAAGCGGCCCAGCAGCCGGCACCCCGAGGCCGCGTCCCGGGGCCGCTCACCTGCCAGCCCTGCAGCGTGGCGAAGGAATTCACGAATCGGGGAGGAAATCAGGTGCTTTTCTGATGATATATTAACATGACTGACTCTTAGCCACACTGATCTATCACCAGAGGAAGAGTATACTTTATAAAAGCCACCATTTCCATCTAACTCTGTGTCCCGACTCCAACGCCTGGGAAGAAGCTGACAGCCCTCCAAGGAGCCCCCCTGAAGACAGACACAGAGAAACTTCAATTAGCCAGAATCCCCCCAAACAGGGTAGGGGTGAGCAAGCAAACAAACACGAACACAATTCCCTCCACTCCTTGGTGAAAATAACTTGAGAACAATCTTCCCCCACCTTGTCTGTGCACCCATATCTATGTTACACACATCTGTACTTTTACGCTTTTTTCCTTAAGATTTAGCCTTATGCTAAGCAACAACAGCCACACAGCATGGGTTTGGTGTGATTGTCACATATTTTCCTCCAACACTTCTTAAAATTCCTGTTAACATAAATAAATTCACTCGTGTACCACAGAAACATCCCTGATGCCACTAACAATATGAACATCACACTTCGAGAGACGTCGCTCCGTAGCATACGTGCTGAGTGGAGTGGAGTGCCTCTTGCGACCATCATTTATAAATATGCAGCTTTAAGAGACATGGGGTCAAGGTTTTGATTTTTTTAGAACCACAGTTCAGACCAGAGGTTCTCAGACATTCTTCCTGCGGTGACTCACATGATAGATGATGTTCCCAAGTGCGACACGCTCTTGTGAAAAGAGAAGCCCATCTGTGGATTATGTACCATTTCCTGCCATACATTTGTAATCCTACAAGTCCAGAAAGCCAGTTGGAATGCAAGTGAAAAGCTATCCCTGGGGAGGCGCCTGTGAAAGCCCTCAAACTTATTCTCTAAGAAACAAATAATTCACAAATTTTTATTTTTAAACTATTATTTGCTCATTTGAACCTCACAACAAGTCAAATATACCCCACTGTGTGTCACGACGCCACAGCTAAAATCTGCCAGAGCAAGACATGGGATAGGCTGTTGAAAGTTTTAGAGTGATCTTACTCTCTGAGGGGTGATTAAATGGAGTATGGGCTGCTTTTATTCTCTAAAAGGTTCATTTCTTAAATTTTTTTTTGTTTCTAATACATTCTAGTTATGCGCTGCTCTTACCCTTTCTCTGAGAATTAGCACGTGTGAAGAGGAAAGTGTGGAAAGCTGAGGCTTTTATTTGGTTGGAATTTTTACTGTAAACAGACCTGATTTCTACCCAGGAATTTACAACCTAAGACATACAGAAATGTTCTATTTTGGGAAACTTTAGCATAGGTAGCTAAGTTCCTTGGTGACCGTGGGATGCATGAAATGAGCATTATCTACACCATGAGGGCAATGAGAGGCATCCAGAAAAAATTAACATTTACCCAGAGGCGTTAGAGTTGCTCATTAGACAATAACTGTATCACATAGTTGAACAAAAATATTTGTAAGAGGCAAACCTACAAGTATTTTTAGGATCCCTATAAAGTTTATCAGCAGCATTCTGGCAGCATTAGAGATCAGAATGCTCAAAGGAAGGCACATCTGAGGATTTGAAGCACATTCTGAAGCACTCTCTAAATTGGACTAGAAAAAAGGGACAGCTGAATTACCAACAAGTTTAACTGAGAGAATAATTTAAGGATGCAGTTGTATAATCTTTATCACAAGTGGAAACTTCAAACCACGTCCTAATAAGGTAGTTACAGTGGATGTCTTATTGGATTTGCCTTAATAACCATTCATAAAATCAGCGCAGTTATGTTATCACCTTGCACACCGAAGCGTCATCATTGTGTCCATATACATAACAAAATCAATCTCAATCAACTCCCAGGATCAACATATTAACAACTTAGAGCTACTTTCCAAGGACATGTCAAGTCAATAGGCACCTGAAAACTGTTAAACATGCAGCCAGCACACTGCGCAAGACAAATTACAGAAAGTATTTTTAACCCTTCTAGTCCATCTAACCTTTATAAAGATTGAGTTAAAAACCACAGTATTTTTCTAAGGTAGTATGGGTTTTTATTATATTGCCATGTAAGAAACAATATGTAACTGTTTAAAACAAAATCAACACGATGTATTCTGAAGTCTGAGATCCGCCAATAATGTTTACTGAGTAGTGAGGAGTAAGGTTAAAAAAAAAAAAAAAGAATCTATTGTTTAACAACAATAAATAAAATAAGGAGATTAGTCCTACTATCAGTCTTTATAGATTAAAATAAATCTATTTCAAGATATATTCTGGAAATATCCATTTTTCATTGAGCAAATATTTTAAACCACTGTATATTTTCAATATGAACAATGAATAAGCAATTGTTTTTAAAACTTTAGGAAATTTAAATTATCTGAAACATCTAAAGACATGAAAGACGTGAAAGGGTTAGAGTAATATCCTGAGCAAGAACTCTGTTCTACGTTTGCTGTTATACACGTTTGCAAGTGAACTTGATCAGGCAGGAGTTACAGATGTGAAGCTAGACGAGAGAGACAACACAGGCGCATCCAAGAGCAAACACAAGGAGGTGAGAAGCTATCACTGGGTAAAAACAGAAGGCAGAGCTTCAACAAGGAGCAAGGGAGGTCGGTTCTAGTGGCAGGACCCTGCTCTGAGAGGCAATTTTGGGCCGTGTGCCCAATATCAAGCATAAGCATTTACCAAACTGCAAGATGCCAGGTCTATTTTACAATAACAGCCCCAGAAGTAAATCCCCCTTCCTACAAGAAACTGACTTGGGCCAACCTGGAGGAGTTTCAGAAAAATAACTACCGTAAGAAGTGTAAATGCATAAGATAAATAAAGCAGCAATTTGTGTGTGTATATATGTGCACACATATTATGTACATACACACACATGCATACACAACACATACGCATTACTCATACAGATAAGCATACACATATAGGTAGAGCCTCTTTTCTCTTCAGGAACCCCGCGGCAGAGCACACCAACAAAGCTAGACTCAAGGTCAGTATTTCTTTTTGACAATTCCCAAACTTCTGAGCTTTCACTTTTGTGAAACAGGATATGCTCTCCCCTGGTTTATCTCAGACCTCACAGTAATTTCCAAGAACTACAAGAATTCTAGATAACATAGGGTCCTGAACTCTGATAAGCAAATTCTCAATGGCAAATGAAAATAATTATTCATACTCCGAGTAATTATGAAATCACCTGAAAATCTTATCCACAGAAAGGGTTTTAATGCTCTCTCAGCATCTCCTACACACAGTATGGCGAGAGACGTTTAGCCAGAAAAGAGGGAAAAGATATGACATCTTTTGTTTTTTCGGGTCTTTTAGAAAATAGTTTCATGAGGATTAGTCAAATTTCTAATGAGTATATACTTAAATATAAACAATCAACCCAAACTTTGAATCAATGATTCAAATAGAACCAGAACTTCTGGTATATATACCACAAGTACATTTTTTTAAAATGTACATGGTTCCAGAACCTGAACAAACTCCAAAGCAAAGTGTCTATGTCTTAAGTAATAAGTATAAATAGATGATAAATTGAAGACATCAATTCACCAACTCTGGAACTAATGTAAAATTAAGAAACCTAAATAATCTTCCCATTTCTGAGATCCTTTAAAAGGCACTTTGGTAATTACTTGCTCGGTTTTGTCACCACTAAAAGCAGGGTCCTACCCTCCTCCCGCACAGCTTTGACTGACAGTAGCTGTGACGTGCTCATGCTCGAACCGGTCATCTTCAGATTACATGCGGCAAGACACAGGCTTTCAACAAGCCATCCTACCCAAAAACCCTCCCCTCTCCTCTTCGGCCCGCCTCCCCTTCAACTCTTGTCATAAATACTATCTATCTGAGTATACTAAATAAAGGTCCTCTCCCAGAAGCTCCCGTTGAAACATCACTATGTTAATCAAGAAAGGATAACTTTGTTGAAATGTTAATATACTGTCGGTTAGTAATAAGCTCCTTTTGATGGTAGGGCTGATAGGGATAAAGGGATTAGCATGAGGGATCTGCAAGGCAAGAGGCAAAGGGTGCAGTGAATGGTACCCAAAAGAGGCAACCAAGACCATTTTCACAACTGTACTCTTCACCAGCCTTGCCTATGACACACACTGACCTGGAGGGAGAGGCTGGGTTAGGAGGGCAGGAGAAAGATCGGTAGGTGACAACCCCAAGAGCAGGACAGCCTGGGGCAAGTCTGGCCTGGCACAGCACACCCAAGGTACGTGTGCTAGAGAAAAGAGCTCGTTGGTCACTTGTGCATGAGGTCAGTTTAGTGCCGGTTCTAAGACTTTTTTTTTTTTTTTTAATCCTATTTTAACTTGAGGCAGGTTCATTTCTTCCTACACAAAGGATTCACCAATTACTGAGATTGAAATGGCCCAATTCCAACGCTCTGTAGTGTAGCCATTGGGAACTTGGCCTCTAAAAACTGCAAAATTTGAGTTTAAAACTTACAGCATTTGCTAGCTGTAAGATCTTAGGTAAGTGACAACTTCTTCAAGCCTCAGATTCCCCTTGTGAAAAGCATACGCCATTTAAGACTGTTGTGAAAAAAACAATGAGCTACTGTGGGTAAAGAGCTTAGCATTGTGTTCAGATTGCTAAAATTGGCTCTTTATCATCGTTGCCATTGCTAGGTTAAAACATTGTGTATTTTCTATGTGAACCATTAATGAACTGGACCCAGAATTCAGTTGGTTACCTACTCGTTCCATTGAAGTTACTTATATCAAAATTAGGCCAAATCCTTAGATTTCGTCTGCAAAATAATCACATCAGAAATGCAAAAGGCAATGAGTTTTCTGGGGCATCCATCCCAAAGCATCCATGTCCCAGTGGAAGTAAGTTCAAGTTCCAAATAACAAATTTACATCCTCAAGAATCAAGGGCTTTGGATAAGAATAGCTCAGATAACTTTGGAATACAATCTATTATTCCTGTAACAGATTAGTATTGATTCCAGCCTTTGCTTAAGGTAGTTTAAAAACAACAACCATGTGCTAAGCAGACAACCAAAATAAGGAATTTGGGCATGTATTGAAAACTAAGGGAAAGAGTTAAGATATTAAATATTTTAATGAGGAATATATTCATGAAGGGCATCAAGAGTTCACAGAAAACCATGTAAAATACTTCGAGTTTTTTGCCAAAAAGTGATATATAAATTTAAAAATATCATCATCATCATCCCAAACAGCCTACAGTTTTCCGTGGCAATCAATTAATCCTGCTGGGCATTTCTAAAGGGACTGAAAATGAGCACTGCAATAAGTCGGATGTTTTCTTTTCAAACATGATCATCATATTGTACACTTGATACTTATGCTGAGAGCTCAGATCTTCCCATTCCCTGGTATAATTTTCATCTAAGCATTCCTTAGATACTTAGATCATTCTTAATGGAGATTGAGCGTTCTACCCTCTGTGGACACATGGAAACCTGGTTAATTGTACTGACTTGATTACAATAGTCAGCGAATTCTCCCATTTCCTTCCACAGCAATAGATGCATAAGATATTTTTGTCACCTAATATGTAAATGTTTTAGATTGCAATCACTTTCTAAAGCAGTGATTATAGGCAAAAACTATTTTATCATTCTGCCTGTCAAATCAATTCCTATACTTTCAAAATATATTTCTCTCCTTGTTAGTATAAAAACTGGGTGTCCTAGTAAAAAGTTTGAAAGGAACCTGTAGCATAAGTAGCTATCACTGAAATCCTATAACCACCACAATTGAACATTAGCTTTGCAATAAAGCATCTCTTTCAGCCTGGGTAAGCCCATCAGAATGGCATAGCTTTTAACAAAGGATGCATGAGGTGATGGGATATCTACTCCCCAAATCTAAATATCTAAAAATTAGAAAACACCTTTATTTTGAAAGCACCTTGTTTGCTGTTAACTGTTGTATCCCCAAAACACTTTTTAAATTATTTCCTTTCTTGGCTAAAATAAGGGGTCTCGCCAGTGGTAATTAAGTTAGTACTGTCTCTTTAAGTGCTAGGGTAAGTTTCTAATTCCAATGGTTACTATCCCCGTATATTATACCTGTCAAAATTATTTACACTCTAATGAGTCAGCTTGCTGAAAATACACTCCACACTTCCATTTGAAAGTATAAAACTAAGTGCTGAGTTGGGAAAACTTTACCCTCTGTCCCAGGGTAAATCAGCAAGGAGAGGAAGGAAAGAATTCCAGCTACTTGCTTCAGACACTGCGCATGTTCCATTCTTAGGTCAAATGTTCTTACCCCCAACGCGGACACGCTGGGGAGTGGGAGAAAGGGACAGAGACAGGACAGGACAATGTGTACATATGTAAGATTAGCCATTTCCTCCCAGACAACAAAAGCTCCTCTCATTCCTAGAGAGATTTCTCGTCAAGGACAATTAAAGCGCCTCTTGGAGAGTTAGCTGCTGAATGAGAGTGGACTCTGGGAGGGTTTCCGGCTGTCCTCTCCAGACCTTGGTGAAATCTCTGTGCTGTGCAGGGGTGCTGGTTACTCTTTGAGGGGCACAGCCCCGACACAGGGGTCTGAAATTTCAAAAATGCGATAAAGCCCCAGCCCGTCAGCCCTGGGAGGCCAGCAGCTGCCGGGTGACCGCTGATGAAGAGGCTTCTTAAGGAGGTGGGCAGATTGATTCCAGCTGCTGCTCGGGGCAGGGCAGGGCAGGGCAGCGGCCGAGGAATGCGCAGCCCGGCGGGGCAGGGCGCTGCAGCAGCTTCCCAACCAAGGGCAAGGCCACATAATAGCTCCATTTGCAGTCTTGGCCTCAAGAAGGAAGAACGCCACTGTTCTATCCGATACGGACTTTCAAGGCCGGCTGGGCCAAAAGGTGCCATGTGGACGGGGTCTTTTTATAAGTGGAGTGTCACACAGGAAATCCGAAAGCTGTCCCCTGGGACGTCTGCTCAGAAGGAGCCCACAGTGCCTAAGGGCGCCTCAGGCAAATTCTTTCTGCCCGATTCCTGTTTTTCTTCCGCACCTACTCCCAGCTCCAGGCCCTCTTCTAATAGCTCTTAAGGGCTGCCCAGCCTCCTACTCTCCCCCCATCTCCCACACAAATACTGCAACCAACACACAAGAGAAACACACAAGGAAGGGGTGCACTGAAAGAGAGGGGGACATTGAGAGCTCTGGATTGGACGGAGACCGGACAACAGGACATGCTCTTTAGAAACCTTGGCCTCAAAATCAGAGAGTTAAGGGGGAGGGACTAATTTAGGGGTCCCCTGAGCCCCAAACCCAGACACCAACTGATCTAAGAGGGAAGGGGTAAGAGGTAGGCGGGCGTGAAGGCATGCCTAATGGAATATTCAATATCCTGCAGAATGCACTTTGGGCCATGCATTTCCAGAGACTAAAAGCCAGTAATGGGCTTTGGAGTCCGCACTTCCTCTCCCTAATGTCCAGAGGCGCTTTAATGCTGCAGCCGATCGATCAGCCCTCTCCGGTGCAGGCGAGGGGGGTGCAAAAGCTTCCTACTTGTGGCCCAAGTCGCCCGGCCTCCTCCGCACACCACGAGCAGAACGAGCGACACGTAACTTTGCACTGACAGCATCTGGCTCCCGAAGTTCCCCGACGCGAGGACAGGCGGGAGCCCGGGGCGCGCGGGGAAAGCGCCCCCCTGCTCGTCCCAGCTCTCCGGGGCGGAGGGTCTGCAGGAAGGCAGCCGGGGGAGGGGCGCGACCCCCGCGGGGGCGGGGCCGACCCGCAGCCCCAAGGCCGCCTCAGGTGCAAGGTCGGCCGGCTGCCCCCAAGCCCCGGCCAGCCGGACCGCCGAGCGGCGCTTCTGGAAGGGACACCGAGCAGGGGGACACGCAGGAGATCCAGAAAGTGGGGTTCTTGGCGGTTTCTTGCGGACATCACAGCCGCCTGGAGAGCGTTGTGAATAAACCCCCCTCCCGCCCCGCCCCGGGAGGCCGACCCCCGAAGAGGCACCGCCCGGCCCCCCTTCCCGTCCTCGCGCCGCCCCGCGGGGCGTGGGCTCTGGGCACGCTCGGTCCCCTAAGCTGACCCCAGCCCCGCGCAGCCTCGGGCCCCCTCCCCAGCAGGCGCCGGCAGCCCCGAGCTCGCCCCACGGCCTGGGCTGGGCACCGTCTAAGGCAGCCGTCCCGTCCCGGGGGCGGGTCCCCCCGCAGGGGTGCGCACAGGAAAGCGCGTGGCCGCGCTGGGCGCCGAGGGGCCAAGTTCGCGGGCGCGAGGAAACTTTCCCGTGGTCCTTCCCCACCCCCACGGCGCTGGGGCGCATCTCCCCGAGGAGCTCGCCTTTCCCAGCCCGGCGGAGACGAGCGCAGCACGTGATGGGCAGAAATAAAAATAAACACTTCCCAGTCCCGGGCCGCGGGGGCCACCCGCCCGCGCGCAGGAGGGCGGCCGGCGCTGAGGGCCCCGCGGCAGCCGCCCCGGCCCCGGTCCCCGGCCCGCATCCGGACCCCCGCCCGCGCGCCCCCGCCCGGCCGCCGCGCCCGCGCCCGCGCCCGCGCCCACCTCTCGGACTTGGTGAACTTCCGGAACGCCTGCCGCAGGTCGTGGAAGGACCTGTAGGTCTGCGGCTCGGCCGAGATGCCCTGCGCCCGGGTGGTCCGCGGCCCGATGTGGGTGGAGGGCACGGGCAGCACCGACTGGCATTTGTGGAGTTTCCTCTTCAGCTCCTGAATCTCCTCCTCCTTCTCCGACAGCCGCTTCTCCAGCTCCTTAATCCTCTCCTCCTTGAGCATGAGAATCTTGGCGAAGTCTTCCTCCAGCTCGCTCATTTTTCCTCCGAGCCCCTCCGCAAAACTTTCTCTTGGGGGCGCGGCAGCGGCGGCCGGGACGGCAGCCGGGCGAGGCGAGGCGAGCGCGCCGCGAGCGAGGGAAGGGGGCGCTAGGAGCCCGCGCGCCGCCCGCGCCCAGCGCCGCGCCGCAGCCGGCTCCGCGGTCCGCTTCGGGGAGCGGACTGCACGCACCGCGGCCGGGAGGAGAGGTCTGAAAGCGCCGGGGAGGAGAGGCAGAGTGCTAATCCCCAGCCTCCCGGGGGAAGAGGTGATTATCTTTCATTGAGAAACCAATTAGAGCTGCCCTTCCTCCCCTGAGACCCCCTCCCCCGTCCCCCTTTCCCAACCGCTCCGTGAGAACACCGCGCGCCACCCCACCGGGAGCCTGGCTTCCAGCTGGGAGGGTGGGACCAGAGCGAGCGGGGCTCACCCCATCGCACAGCAGTCACTCTCCCCTGCCATAGGGTACCAAAGGAAAGGGGTGGGGTGGGGTGGGGTAGGGGGCAGCTTTATGCCACTTGATCCTGGAAATAGCAACAATTACCATGTGATCTGACAGATGACGCAGCGCTTGTAACTGGAGCCTAAAGACTGTGTGTGTGTGTGTGTGTGTGTGTGTGTGTGTGTGTGTGTGTGTGTGTGTGTTCATAACTATGCAACTGTTAAATCTATCTTTGTTCTCACCTTTTTCGCCTCTGCTCTGGGTGGTAAGGAAGGAGGGTGCGTGCCTGTGTTTCTTACTGGGAGGTTCTGTGGCTATGACCCCAACTCGCAAGAATGACAGGGCAACAGCAGTTCCAGGTTTTTTCAGCCTAAAGTTTTACTGGAAATAGTGAACTAAAATTGTTGGTGGGGAAGTTGGATGAATATACATATGGTAATGAGCCAAATGTTTACAAGAAAAGAGAAAGGCCATGCGTTAGTCGCGAGTTTCTTCAAGTCTGGATTTTATTTTATCTGCCACAGTTAGGAGTTGTATCTAGAGCATCCCAGTTACATCACAACATGGCCATGGTTGTGAAGCGCTGGCTGCGCCAGTGCTAAACGACTGGCTCACCCTACCAGTTCCAGGTTTGGGGGGGAAATTGCTTCTGTGATCCAGATTTCTCCCTCACTAGTTCATCCATCACTTCATCTTATGCTAATGAGATTTTTCGGCCCATTTGAGCCAGAGGATTTGTTCATTCCTACACTTTCTGTTTCATATGTATATATCATAGTGAGCGGTTTTCATAACATAAGTCACTGTTTAAGAGTTTGGGTATGTGGGAGAAGCATTTCTTCATGTAATGATCAACAAATTAGTAAATTTTTTAAAGGAAAAAAAAAAAGATCCAAACTAAGATACCAAATGGTTCTCTCCGAAATAGTAGTAACTTTCCTTAAAAAGACAGATCAATGTATAATCAATGGCTACTTATAAAAATATATATATTTCTACCTTATCTGAAACACCTCAGTAAAGTAAAAGCAGGCACACACTTCAGTTTATAAATAAAACCTAAATATATATTTTACTCTGGGGATTTCTTTATTATTTACTGTTAGTTCTACTCATCTGATTATTTTAAATTAAAAACATTTCAAACCACATCTGAACTTCTTAATCGCACCAGATGCTGAAGACTGGCTTTGTGTACTCACATTTGAGAAAGAGCTCTCTGTCTTGTTGATAGCTGCTATTCTGTTGCTTCTATCTATGAACAGCTTAGTCTGCTATAATCCTTTTAGAAACACTCAAAATAATTGACATTTAAAAATAATACATTAGAAAAACACTTTTATCACATTCAATAATCTAGGCATAGGTTCAACTATTTATGGAAAACATGTAGATATTAAATAGATTTTAAATGATGCTTAGGTTTTTTTCCAAGTCTTACACTGTTTTAAATGAAGATATTATTCAAATATGTTTCTCATGCTTCTTAAAAAAAAAGAAACATTTAGACCCAGGTTTCATACACACACATCAAAACCCTAAATTTATCTATATCTTCCAAAATTAATCTTAGTTTTGAATAAGTCAGTTTTGACTTCAGTAATGTTGACACCTATGACATTAAATCTTGTCCATTTGCTTAAGAAATACTTAAAGTACAAGGAACACTTGAGAAAAGACACCCCGGTAGAAGAATAAACCTTGAATTATTTGAACTCATAGCATTTTAGAGCTGAAGGCAACTTTGAAGATGATCTCACCAACATGCCCATACTATAAAGGAGAAAAGTGAGATCTTGAAAGGTCAAGTACAAGTCATCCAAAGGCAGAAGTGTGAATCCAAGATTTCCCACAGAGGGTATTTTCCCTACCATGCTGCTCCTAGCCAGAAACCCGAAAATCTAGAAGTTCTACGATTCTGACGATCTAGTGTTCAAAGATGTGATTTTACCCCTTGTAGTTTGTTTTTAAATCTGCAGCAGTAAGTTTCAACTGTCAAAACAAAAGTATTTATGAATCCTTAGATTTTTTTTTTCCTTAATGGAGAAGGTCGCCATCTAGTGCCCTTGGAGAAATTTGCTAAATAAGAATCTTAATCACCTAGAAGTGATGTCCTTAACTACCTGAGTCTTTTCATTTCCATATTTGACAAACATAAAGAAAATACGCAAAATTTTATGTCACAGTAAAAGTCTTAAAAAAGAAAATTTTTTTAATCTTTTAGCCACTGGATGATGACAGTGATGGTAAACATTTACTGAGCATTTAATATGTGCCAGCAGAGGGCTAAACCCTCATGTCACTGACTAGTTTTCATCCTCACAGCGCCACTATGAAGTGGATATAACTATTCATTCCCGTTTTTCGATGAAGAAACTGATGCTTAGCAAGATTAGGTTATTTGTCACAGTGTCCAGGCTTGACCTAGGCTGTTTTAATCCCCATGCAACACTGCTTCTACCTAAAATGCATTCAAATTACCCTTCTCTGTCAGTCCAGTGACAAGCAAACTAAAAGCTCTTTGGGAAGGAGAACACACTAAATTTAAAATCCCATGTAAATCCAGGCCAGTTCCTCAGACTCTGGCTTCTCAATAATCAATATCTTTCCGAAGATACTTTCCTTATGATACTTTCCTTATGATAATAATGCGTTTCACATAAAATTCAATGTTGTAAAAATGCACATGTACCTTCAAATGTTATGAAGGTGCCTCTACCCACCCCCAATAAGGAACACTTTTTAAAGAACCTGAAGTCTTACAGATGTGAGTATGGGATTCCTGTTCTTCAATCCAGGTCAGTATCATAAAAAACATTTTTTAAGATAATAAAACTGACTAAAACTCAGTCTGCTTTTATTATTGCTATATACCAGGAGTTCTAAACAATGTTAGTGGTCAGACACTCCTCTCCCCAAAAGTATTTTATTGGTCTAAGTTCAAGCAATTGCTGCATTTACTTGTGGAGCAGGTGGATCACTCCCATTGCCCCATTCCTGAAACAACACTGATGTTGGTGCATGTTACAAGGATCTAGAGCAAAAAAAAAAATGAAAAAGTCATATGCAGATGGGCAGAGAGAAAAAATTCAAACCATCTCTGTTACCTTACATGCAAACATCTTTCTTGATTACAAAAATGAGAGTATTTGTGAAAACTGCATGCAATACATTTTCCATCAAGGGATGCAAATGAACAGGAGTACTAGATTTGGAAGCAAAAATGTGTATTTCTGTCTCAGCTCTGTCACTTCCCCAGCTGTGTGCTCTTGAGCAAACTCTAAACATCTTTAGAATTCACTCTCCTCATCTGCAAAATGGGGAGTGGGAGTCACCTGGGGTCCATTCTATATGCCTACCTTCAATGATCCTGTGGACTGCTGCTTTCCCTGTGACTCACATGTGGAAATTATCAGTTAACTCTACATCCTACTAGATGTGGCCTTAACATTGTTGCCTAAACCATGTTCTGGTGACCATAAAGTGTGGTCACACCTTGGACAAGATAAAAAAACAAAGCTTTAAGTCCTGAGGCACACCCACATCTATGTTAACCACCACACAGATCATGAAAATAGCAAACGAAGTTAAAATCGCCTCAGTTAAACAGACTTCAAAATAAGTCAGTTTCCATATACTTATTTCATGAATCAGAGTTATGTATTTTTTTTAAATATGCCCCAAAAGTAAAATATACATAAATGCTTTTCCATTTGGTGTACATGGAGTTCTTTCTCATGACGCACCAAGACCATTGCCTTGTATGATTTTCTGTGATCTCTATCTGCAAGTTTAAAACAAAGATTCTTCCCAGAAACTCTGAAAAAAAAAAAAAAAAACCCTAAGAAATGATGGTACTTATATATTGTAGAAACCAAGTTCTGCAGTATGTGAAGAACCTTGGACCTGGAATAGTAGACAGAGATGCTCTGAGACTTCAAGCAAAAAATTTTAGCATCTGTTTTCCCAACTATAACATGGAGATACAAATATTAAATTCTCTTACACCTGGGTCTTTAAGGCTAAAATGAAGTAAAATGAAAATGAGATGTTATTTAAATGTGACCTTATATAAATAAACATAAATAAAATGACAATGTATCCCCTGCTTTGATTCTTGGCAGAAAAGTAGCCCAGTAGGGGGCAGAGTGGACAGTCTTGGTGGTGGTGGTAATATTTATACACATGCACCTTCTCCAGTTGTTCAAACACTAGTTAAGGTACTGCTATGAAATGATTTTGCAGATGTAATTAAAGTCCCAAGTCAGTTTGTTGACTTTAAGATGAAATCATCTGGGTGGGACTGACCTAATCAGGTGAACCTTTAAAAGGGATTGGTCTCTATCTGGAGACCATGATGCTAAGTGTGAGAGGTGACAGGAATTTGACTTGAGGGAGATTCCCCATTGCTGCCTCTGAAGACAGAAGGGGCCACATGACAAGGAATGCAGGTGAATCTAGGTACTGACTGACAGCCAGCCATGAAGTAGGGACTTCCATCCTACAACTGCAAAAACTGATTCTTGTTACAACCATAAGCAACTGAAAGAGGGCCCTGACCTCCTGATGAGAAGGCAGTTTGGTTGATATCTTGATTTCAAACTTATATGACCTTGAGTGGAGGGCCTAGCCATGCCCTGCCCAGACTTAATTCCAGAACTGTGAGACAATGAATGAGTTTTGTTTTAAATCTCTCAGTGTGTGGTAATTTGTTAGACAACATGATAAAACTAATGAATTGATCAACTACCACTTTTAAAAATGACCATTGGCACTGGCTGGTGTTGCTCAGTGGTTAGAGCATTGGCCTGTGCACTGAAGGGTCATGGATCCAATTTTCCGTCAAGGGCATGTACCTGGGTTATAGGTTCTCTCCCCACCCCCGGTCAGGCACATGCTGGAGGCAACCATTCGATGTGTCTCTCTCACGTCAATGTTTCTCTCTCTCTCTTTCTCCCTGCCCCTCTCCAACCCTCCCTTCCACTCTATCTAAAAATCAATGGAAAAAATATCCTCTTGTGAGGATTAACAACAATAAAAAAAATGTCCATTAAAATACCAGAAATATTTTACCACTCTCAGATCCTGACTTTAGAAGAGTCATTTTTAGTGAAATTGCTTCAGTGCAGTTCAAATGGATACTTGGGGCATAAAAAGTTGTTATGAATTATAAACTGCTTCAAGCACACTGGTGACAATTAGAATAGGCAAACTCTCTTCCATAAAAGATACATATATTTAAAGCTGTATCTTATTATGACTGAAATGTAAATCCACCCAACCATGGGTTCTAGAGAGGGTTGGAACCATTCATGAGTTTAAATCACTACAGGGTAGAAATGTTTCTATAATTTACCTTGTGTAGTGAACTAGCTGTGTGACCTTGGGCAAATTATTTTATCTGCTGAGCCTTAGATTTTTCATTGGCAAAACAGCAATTCTTTTATAGTATTACATGTTTTTGATAATATGTTTGGCTCTGGGAATTCATTTAAATAATCTTGGATTTTTATGAATTAATTGGATATTTCCTACATCCCCCTGCCTTCCAGGTTCAGGAACGAATCAAATATTTGAGAAGAGGGGTGGGGAAGGGACACAAATCCTCTTCTGAGTTCAGCTGCTTATTTGATTTGAACTGATATTTTGTTTTGATGTTTAATGTGAGAGAAGCTGGACTCATCTATTTGGAATATCTTTTTATAAATTATAAAATTTTGAAAACAGATACACAGAATTCAAAAAACACAAAAGGACATACGATGAAAGGTAATTCTCCCTCTCACCTCTGTCCTCCAGTTCCCCAGACCCTCTTTATGGAGACAGCCATTCATATTACCATTAATTGTATACGCCTCATTAAATACTATATTCATATATAAGCACATCTACATATAAATACACATTTTTATACAAATCTGACACAAAAGCCTTAATATCTGATGTGGATGTCAGCCTACTGCCTAACTCAGTGCTATTATTTTCTGACTTCCAGACCATTAGTCCGATGCAACATGATACAAGCGTTCCATTCCGGCTAAAATGCTCAGTAACAAGGCGGAGGCTGCATTTAGAGAGCGTGTGCCCTCCTTCACAGACATTATCTACAGTTCTTAACCTTAAAACAATTTGGCATTTGTCGTTTTACTCAGTATTTCAATAACTTCAGAATGGCCTGATATTTTAAGAGGAGAAGCCAAACATTATTACATATGTATGTTTTTTAAGGATATGATAAAATCATCTCTGGCCCTAATTCTCACCACCTGCTTTTTGTTGATAGACACATTCATCTGTGCTTATCTCAGGTTACTTCAAATTTACAGTTCCCATGTAAAACAGTAAAACAAAGCTATCAAACCATCACTAGGCATAAAGAGCATTCTATTTTGACAGTCCCGCAACCCTATTTATCATGATGTTTTTGGTCTCTAATCAAAATTGCAGAGTTAGCTCAAAAGTTCATTTACTATTTCTGATTCAACGAGGACACATTGACTTGGAAATTGTTCTCTCAAAATGTCTAGTCACTTATTATAAAAAACAAATCATTACTTGTTTTTGTCTCTGTAAAAAAATAATAGTTCCACTGAACCTCTGGTATTCCAGGAGAAACTAAAACTCCGATATTTACAGTAACATCTCCTACTATCCTATTGATTACATTTTCCCCTCTTAGCAGCCATCATAAAAGTGGGAAGGTGGAAGAAACAGTCAAAACTTTCCCATAATAATTTAAAATAATTGCATTAATTACAATGAAAAGTCTATCTTTGGACTGAAAAGTGCTTTGGCTCAGCAGAATTCTCCGCTTTCCACCCACAGCATCCCCTTCAGGCACCGGCAGTCTGCAGAGAGCAGAGAGGCGGCAGAGAGGCCGAGGATATTGAGCTGAGAAGACACAGTACCCTCCACCCTTCATTCAAGACTTCATCTAATAATGGGAGATCATTTTACAGTGCGCAGCAGCAGACATTACTCAGACTGTGGCTAAAATCATCCGTAAGCAACTCTGCCAGGAATACCTTAGTGTAACATGAGGTGCTGCTGGAGGGAGGGAGGGAAGGAGGGAGGGGGTGTGAGGGTGTGTGTGTGTGTGTGTGTGTGTGTGTGTGTGTGTGTGTGTGTGTGTGTGTGACAGTCACAGTACTTTTCTTCTAAATCATTTTCTCTAGTTGGGGTATGTTAGTAAATAAAAACAACTTTTCCTTTAAAAAATGTCTTCATTCTGAACATTTGGATATTTTAATGGTAAGAAGAGAAATGGAGTAATATTAAGAACAAACGGGACTAAGTCTTATGCTCAGTGAAATAAGCCAGTCAGAGAAAGACAAGTACCATATGATTTCACTTATATGTGGAACCTAATGAACAAAATAAAGAAACAAACCAAACAAAAACAGACTCATAGATACAGGGAACAGACTGACAGCTGTCAGAGGGAAAGGGGGGTGGGAAGAGGCAGAAGAAGGTACAGGGGAGATAAATGGTGACGGAAGGAGACTTGACTTGGGGTGGTGAACACAATACAATAAGCAGATGATGTATTATAGAATTGTACACCTGAAACCTATGTAATTTTCTTAACCAATGTCACCCCAATAAATTCAATACAAAAAATAACAAATGGGAAATGCCACAGGCTGCTGGGCATTGGACTCTAGCACATTGTTATCAATCAAGTGGGGATTAAACTCTATGACATCATGATCAATCAGGAGTGACAACTTCCTCCCCTCCATAGCCAGAAAAACTGATTTACCTTTTGTGCAAATGTTAAATTAGCATTCTAGGAAAGATACAGAAGAAGGGCCGTTTACATCAGGAATCTTTTTTTACTAAGAAAGGTATTAGATCTGGTATTCTTCCTTTGAAAGGAAAATTAAAAATAAACATTTGTGCAACCTGAGCAGATGTACTTGGTTTCATTCACTCAACAAATATTTTTGCTCACTTTTCTACAGGTCCCAGGCACTCTGCTGCACAATGAGAGGGTGTGTGTGTGTGTGAGAGAGAGAGAGAGAGAGAGGGAGAGAGAGAGAGAAAGAGAGAGAGAGAGAAAGAAAGAGATGAAGTTGCTTAGAAGAGAGCTAAAATCACCAACCAACCAATTTAATAGATACTTGCTTTGTTAAAACCAAAGGATTAATTTGCCTAATTAAAGAACTAGTTGATTGTCTATAATTGATAGTTTACCAAAACTTTCATTAATGAAGAATCTTTTTGAAAAGCATATGTATAATCCCTTTGAATGGATTCTTCTATGAACATGTCCTCTGAAAGCCACGGGTAATTGTTTGGTCGGGGTATCACAAGGTGGTGGGGCCAGTAGGGGCAAGATGAGGCCACATGCATGTTAAAAAGTACAATGGAGGGCCTTTCAGAATACCTCTGCAAGGACAGAATTTTATCCAAAGAAGCATCTCCACCAATGGCTGTATATCTAGATTGTTTAAGAAACTGGAACTAGTGCAACATTCATATTATATAAGTCAGTGTTGTAGCAACCTCAGCACTACTGACTGTTGGGGGTGGATAATTGTTTGTTGTGGGGAGCTGTCCTGTCGGTCATAGGATGTTTAGCAGCATCTCTGGCCTCTATCCACTTGACACCAGTAGCATACCTTCACCTTGAATCATGAGAACCAAAAGTATATCCAGAAATGCCAAATGACAATTTCCCAGTTAAGATCCACTTGAATAAATTGATGCCAAAGTCAACCATCAAAATTCTTATGTGAAACATTTCAAATCCTCTTTATCTTAACTCTTTTTTATCTTAATCTGCATTTACTTTTGATAAGCACATGGTACAGAAGTAGTCAGGGCACATGCCAGGGTTGTGGGCTCAGTTCCCAGTAGGGGGCGTGCAGGAGGCAGCCAATCAGTGACTCATCATTGATGTTTCTATATCTCTCTCCCTCCCTTCCTCTCTCTGAAATCAATAAAGACATATTTTTGGGGGAAAAAAAGAATAAAAGAAAAAAAGAGTGCATCCAAGGATGTTCTGAAGCTGTGTACTGGCTCTCCCTCCCCTGCCCCCACCAACCTAATTCCACTAGAACAGCTCAACAGGCCACTGCAGAAGCAATGGTTATCATCACAAGAACCGAAACCAGGAAGAAGGTTCATGATGAAGCACGCTGATTTCTGTTTGTTCTCTCAGAGCACATCGCCTGGGAGATGTTGACATACTCAACAGGATGGCCAATGCAAGAAAATAAGCGCAAGAGAGAGCTGGAGAAATGCAAAATGAAACCTGGCCTGCTTATCTTGGACCGTGAGTTTCTTCCCTTTCTTTGGAGCCTTTTAGTCCTAATATCGAACTCTTCTAGCTATCAAATATTCTATTATTTTCTTTCTATTACTGTTATTCTTTATTATTATTACTATTCTTGTGTTTATTGTCTCCCCCATCGGAATATAAGCACCTTGAGTAAAGGTACCATGTATGCAATTTTTCTCAGGTTCTTCACAGCTCCAAATAATGCCCTTAGCAATAGCTGTTATGATAATTATTGAGTCTTCATTATATGCTAGATAAGATGCTAGCACTTTACATAAATTAGTTTATTACTTTAAACCTTATAATTCTGAGATAGAGATATTTCCATTTCATGGATTTAGAAACTGAGTCTTAAAGAAGTAAAATAATTTGTCCAAGTTTACACTCCAAGTAGGTTATGAAACCATTTTTGGAGCCCAGGCCTTTATGACTTCAATGGCACCGCGCTTGTCCACTGTGCCTCACTACCTCCCAGCATTCAAACGCAGTCCTGTGTATGCACAATGTGGTAGTTAATGCCACAGACTTGCATACAAATCCCCATGTCAGTCTAGTTAGTACAGTAATCTTGAGCAACTTTCTTAATCTCTGTGGACCTCAGTGTCCTCATTAGTAACATGGTTTACACTCAGAGTTCCACAGAGATGACATATCCAACATAATTAAAAGGAGGTTCAGCAAGTGGATTATTTATGCAGGTGGGGTGTAAGCGTAGGGGGGAGTCACCGTGAATAATGAAGGGCCTTCGTCCTACTAATAGGAGGATATTCTCACCTAAAGTATGAAGAAAGGGGAGGGAGAGAGTACACG